>NC_053028.1:269411098-269641912 GCF_003073215.2 Triticum urartu
ATGAAAATGAAGCATGGCCAAACTATATGACTTTGTAGGGATAAGTTTTCTTTGGCTATGGTATTTTGATAAGACATAATTGCTTGATTAGCATACTTGAAGTATTACTATTTTTATGTCAACAATAAACTTTTATCTTGAATCTTTCGGATCTGAAAACATTCATGCCACAATAGAGAAACATACATTGAAGAATATTCTAGAAAACATTCCACATCAAAAATTCTGTTTTTATCATTTACCTACTCAAGGACGAGCAGGAATTAAGCTTGGGGATGCTTGATACTTCTCCAACATATCTATAATTTTTGATTGTTCCATGCTATTATATATTCTGTTTTGGATGTTTAATGGGCTTATTTATACACTTTTATACTATTTTTGGGACTAACCTATTAACCGGAGGCCTAACCCAAATTGATGTTTTTTGCCTATTTCATTGTTTCGTAGAAAAGGAATATCAAACGGAGTCCAAACAGAATGAAACCTTCGGGAGCGTGATTTTTGGAAAAAAAAAGTGATCCAGAGGACTTGGAGTGGACGTCAAGCAACCAACGAGGAGGCCACGAGGCAGGGGGCATGCCTACCCCCTGGGCGCGCCCTCCACCCTCGTGGGCCCCTCATGGCTCCACCGACCTACTTCTTCCTCCTATATATACCTACGTACCCTGAAAACATCGGGGAGCACCACGAAACCCTATTTCCACCGCCGCAGCCTTATGTACCCAAGAGATCCCATCTTGGGGCCTTTTTTGGAGCTCCGCCGGAGGGGGCATTGATCACGGAGGGCCTCTACATCAACTCCATGGCCCCTTCGATGATGTGTGAGTAGTTTACCTCAGACCTTCGGGTCCATATTTATTAGCTATATGGCTTCTTCTCTCTCTTTGGATCTCAATACAAAGTTCTCCTCGATTTTCTTGGAGATCTATTCGATGTAATCTTCTTTTGCGGTGTGTTTGCCGAGATCCGATGAATTGTGGGTTTATGACAAGACTATCTATGAACAATATTTGAATCTTCTCCGAATTCTTTTATGTATGATTAGTTATCTATGCAAGTCTCTTTGAATTATCAGTTTGGTTTGGCCTACTAGATTGATCTTTCTTGCAATGGGATAAGTGCTTAGCTTTGGGTTCAATCTTGCGGTGCTCGATCCTAGTGACAGTAGGGGAAACGACATGTATTGTATTGTTGCCATCGAGGATAAAAAGATGGGGTTTATATCATATTTCATGAGTTTATCCCTCTACATCATGTCATCTTGCTTAAAGCATTACTCCGTTCTTATGAACTTAATACTCTAGATGCATGCTGGATAGCGGTCGATGTGTGGAGTAATAGTAGTAGATGCAGGCAGGAGTCAGTCTACTTGTCACGGATGTGATGCCTATATACATGATCATACCTAGATATTCTCATAATTATGCTCAATTCTATCAATTGTTTGACAGTAATTTGTTCACCCACCGTAATACTTATGCTATCTTGAGAGAAGCCACTAGTGAAACCTATGGCTCCCGGGTCTATTTTCCATCATACAAGTTTCCAATCTATTTTATTTTGCAATCTTTACTTTCAATTTATATCATAAAAATACCAAAAATATTTACCTTATTATTATTATCTCTATCAGATCTCACTCTTGCAAGTGGCCATGGAGGGATTGACAACCCCTTTATCGCGTTGGTTGCGAGGTTCTTATTTGTTTGTGTAGGTACGAGGTGACCCGCGCGTGGTCTCCTACTGGATTGATACCTTGGTTCTAAAAAACTGAGGGAAATACTTAGGCTACTTTGTTGCATCACCCTTTCCTCTTCAAGGGAAAACCAACGCATGCTAAAGAGGTAGCAGCGTGATAGTTTGTTGGTATGCCAGAGTATTGATGTCTTTAAGTCAAATTATAGACTATTGCTTTGAATCATTCAGATCTTAATATTCATGCCGCAAAAGAGATTACATGATGAATATGATAGGTAGGATTCCACCTCAAAAATTCAAGTTTTATCATTTACCTACTCAAGTATGAGCAGGAATTAAGCTTGGGGATGCTTGATACGTCTCCAAGGTATCTATAATTTTTGATTGTTCCATGTTATTATAGTATCAATCTTGGACGTTTATTATGCATTTATATGCAATTATATATCATTTTGGGGACTAACCAATTGACCTAGTGCCCAGTGCCAGTTGTTGTTTTTTGCTTGTTTTTGGATTTTCAGAAAATCAGTACCTAATGGAGTCCAAACGCTACGAAACTTTTTGATGATTTTTTTGGACCATAAGGGACCCTTCGGGAGAAGACCTAAGTGGCTCGAGGCAGCGACAAGCCTGCCAGGCATGCCCCAGGGGATGGGGCGCGCCTCCCAGGCTTGTGGCCCCCTCGTGGCACCTCCTGACCTAATTCTAGCTCTATAAATTTCCAAATATTCCCCATAAATCAGAGAGCCAGCCCAAATACTTTTTCTGCCCCCACGAGTTTCTGTTCTTCAGAGATCCCATCTGGAGACCTTTTTCGGTACTCTGCCAAAGGGGGGAATCGATCACGGAGGGCATCTACATCAACCTTGCTGCCCCTCTGATGATGTGTGAGTAGTTTACCATAGACCTACGGGTCCATAGCTAGTAGCTAGATGACTTCTTCTCTCTCTTTGATCTTTAATACAATGTTCTCCTCGATGTTCTTGGAGATCTATTCGAAGTAATCCTTTTTTGTGGTGTGTTTCTTCGGATCCTGTGAATTGTGGGTTTATGATCAGATTATCCATGAGTATTATTTGAGTCTTCTCTGAACTCTTTTATGCAAGATTGTTATAGCTTTGTATTTCTCTCGATCTATCCACTTGGTTTGACCAACTAGATTGATTTATCTTGCAATGGGAGAGGTGCTTTGTGATGGGTTCGATCTGGCATTGCTCAATCCCACTGACAAAAGGGAACATGACATGTACTTGTATCATTTTCATTAAGGATATAAATATGGGGTTTATTCATACTAATTGGGTTTACTTTGTGTCGTGGGTTTGTCACGGCAGATGTCCTTGTGAAAGGACTTAGTCGTGGAGCCATCGCTACGGGTTAGCTTAAAGGGGTTAAACCAGACAAGGGGACACGGGAAGTTTATACTAGTTTGGCCCCTTCAATGAAGGTAAAAGCCTACGTCTAGTTGTGATTGGTATTGCTAGGGTTTTCGATGACCAGGGAGCGAATCCGCTTTGACTGGCTCTCGAGTTGTGTGTCTTGTCCCTAAACCGCTGCTGGGTCGTCCCTTTATATACATAGGTTGACACTCGCCGGTTTACAGAGTCCCAAAGCTGGATCATAAATGTGTCCGGTTCGGTCTCTATACTTCCTATCTTACAATGCAAGTTATATAATAAGGTCGGTTTACATCTACAGGCCTTAACTCGCCTTTGGGCCTTGGGCCTTCATAAAGCGCCATCATTCTCATGTCTTCCTGGGCTTCTAATCTTCATAAAGTTAATCCAGCTACTCCTGGCTGGTTTACATCCACTAGTAATATCCCTAAAATTAGGCCCTAGATTGGTTTGAACTTGTTCATGTCAATCTTCAACACTTAGAAAAATTCCTCCGCTTGCACCTTCGCATAGACCTTGTAAATGAAGGAAATATGCCCTAGAGGCAATAATAAAGTTATTATTTATTTCCTTATATCATGTTAAATGTTTATTATTCATGCTAGAATTGTATTAACCGGAAACATAATACATGTGTGAATACATAGACAAACAGAGTGTCACTAGTATGCCTCTACTTGACTAGCTCGTTGATCGAAGATGGTTATGTTTCCTAGCCATAGACATGAGTTGTCATTTGATTAACGGGATCACATCATTATGAGAATGATGTGATTGGCTTGACCCATTCCATAAGCTTAGCACTTGATCGTTTAGTTTGTTGCTATTGCTTTCTTCATAACTTATACATGTTCTTATGACTATGAGATTATGCAACTCCCGTTTACCATAGGAACACTTTGTGTGCTACCAAACGTCACAACGTAACTGGGTGATTATAAAGGTTCTCTACAGGTGTCTCCGAAGGTACTCGTTGGGTTGGCGTATTTCGAGATTAGGATTTGTCACTTCGACTGTCGGAGATGTATCTCTGGGCCCTCTCGGTAATGCACATCACTTAAGCCTTGCAAGCATTGCAACTAATGAGTTAGTTGCGGGATGATGTATTACGAAACGAGTAAAGAGACTTGCCGGTAACGAGATTGAACTAGGTATTGAGATACCGACGATCGAATCTCGGGCAAGTAACATACCGATGACAAAGGGAACAACGTATGTTGTTATGCGGTCTGACCGATAAAGATCTTCGTAGAAAATGTAGGAACCAATATGAGCATCCAGGTTCCGCTATTGGTTATTGACCAGAGACATGTCTCGGTCATGTCTACATTGTTCTCGAACCCGTAGGGTCCGCACGCTTAACGTTACAATGACAGTTTCATTATGAGTTTATATATTTTGATGTATCGAAGGTTGTTCGGAGTCCCAGATATGATCACGGACATGACGAGGAGTCTCGAAATGGTCGAGACATGAAGATTGATATATTGGAAGCATATGTTTGGACATTGGAAGTGTTCCGGGTGAAATCGGCATTTTACCGGAGTACCGGGAGGTTACCCGAACCCCCCGGTAACCTAATGGGCCTTAATGGGCCTATTGGAGGAAGTGGAGAGGAGGCTAAGGGGCAGCCGCGCGCCCCTTTCCCTCCCCCCCCCCAGTCCGAATTGGACAAGGAGGGGGGTCGGCGCCCCCCCCCTTTCCTTTCCCCTCTCTCTCCTTCCCCCCAAGTCCTAGTCCAACATGGAAAGGGGGGAGTCCTACTCCCAGGAGGAGTAGGACTCCTCCTGGCGTGCCCCTTGCCTGGCCGCACCTCCTCCCCCTTGCTCCTTTATATAAAGGGGCAGGGGGGCACCCCAGAGACAACAGTTGATCATTGATCTCTTAGCCGTGTGCGGTGCCCCCCTCCACCATAGTCCTCGATAATATTGTAGTGGTGCTTAGGCGAAGCCCTGCGATAGGAGAACATCAAGATCATCACCATGCCGTCGTGCTGACGGAACTCCTCCCCGACATTCTGCTGGATTGGAGTCCGGGGATCGTCATCGAGCTGAACGTGTGCTAGAACTCGGAGGTGTCATAGTTTCGGTGCTTGATCGGTCGGGCCGTGAAGATGTACGACTATATAAACCGTGTTGTGATAACGCTTCCGCTTTCGGTCTACGAGGGTACGTGGACAACACTCTCCCCTCTCGTTGCTATGCATCACCATGATCTTGCGTGTGCGTAGGAATTTTTTTGAAATTACTACGTTCCCCAACAGTGGTATCAGAGCCAGGTTTTATGCGTTGATGTAATATGCACGAGTAGAACACAAGTGAGTTGTGGGCGATATAAGTCATACTGCTTACCAGCATGTCACACTTTGGTTCGGCGGTATTGTTGGATGAAGCGGCCCGGACCGACATTACGCGTACGCTTACGCGAGACTGGTTTTACCGCCGTGCTATGCACAGAGGTGACTAGCGGGTGTCAGTTTCTCCAAATTTAGTTGAACCGAGTGTGGCTACGCCCGGTCCTTGAGAAGGTTAAAACAGCACTAACTTGACAAACTATCGTTGTGGTTTTCGATGCGTAGGTAAGAACGGTTCTTGCTCAGCCCGTAGCAGCCACGTAAAACTTGCAACAACAAAGTAGAGGACGTCTAACTTGTTTTTGCAGGGCATGTTGTGATGTGATATGGTCAAGACGTGATGAGATATAAGTTGTTGTATAAGATGATCATGTTTTGTTGAAGTTATCGACAACTAGCAGAAGCCTTATGGTTGTCTCTTTATTGCATAAGATGCAAGCACCAAATAATTGCTTTACAATTATCGTTATGCGATAGCAATAGTTGCAAGAGCAATAGTTGGCGAGACAACCATGTGACGACACAATGATATAGATCAAGATGATGGAGATCATGGTGTCATGTCGGTGATGATGGAAATCATGACGATGTTTTGGAGATGGAGATCAAAGGCACAAGATGATGATGGCCATATCATGTCACATATTTTGATTGCATGTGATGTTTATCTTTTATGCATCTTATCTTGCTTTAATTGACAATAGCATTATAAGATGATCTCTCACTAAATTTCAAGATAAAAGTGTTCTCCCTGAGTATGCACTGTTGCCAAAGTTCGTCGTGCCCAGACACCACGTGATGATCGGGTGTGATAAGCTCTACGTCCATCTACAACAGGTGCAAGCCAGTTTTGCACACGCAGAATACTCAGGTTAAACTTGACGAGCCTAGCATATGCAGATATGGCCTCGGAACACTGAGACCAAAAGGTCGAGCGTGAATCATATAGTAGATATGATCAACATAGAGATGTTCACCATTGAAAACTACTCCATTTCACGTGATGATTGGTTATGGTTTAGTTGATTTGGATCACGTTATCACTTAGAAGATTAGAGGGATGTCTTTCTAAGTGGGAGTTGTTAAGTAATATGATTAATTGAACTTAAATTTATCATGAACTTAGTCCTGGTAGTATTAGCATATCTATGTTGTAGATCAATAGCTCGCGTTTAGCTCCCCTGTTTTATTTTTGATATGTTCCTAGAGAAAACTAAGTTGAAAGGTGTTAGTAGCAATGATGCGGATTGGATCCGTGATCTGAGGTTTATCCTCATTGCTGCACAGAAGAATTATGTCCTTAATGCACCGCTAGGTGACAGACCTATTGCAGGAGCAGATGCAGACGTCATGAACGTTTGGCTAGCTCAATGTGATGACTACTTGATAGTTTAGTGCACCATGCTAAACAGCTTAGAATCGGGACTTCAAAGACGTTTTGAACGTCATGGATCATATGGATGTTCCAGGAGTTGAAGTTAATATTTCAAGCAAATACCTGAGTTGAGAGATATGAAGTCTCCAACAAGTTCTATAGGTAAAAGATGGAGGAGAATAGCTCAAGCAGTGAGCGTGTGTTCAGATTGTCTGGGTACTACAATCGCTTGAATCAAGTGGGAGTTAATCTTTCGGATAAAATAGTGATTGACAGAATTCTTTAGTCACCATCACCAAGTTAGTAGAACTTCGTGATGAACTATAGTATGCAAGGGATGATGAAAACGATTCCCGAGCTTTTCATGATGATGAAATCGATGAAGGTAGAAATCAAGAAATCCTGAGACTAAGTGCTTCTACTACAAAGGGACTGGTCACTAGAAGCGGAACTACCCCAAGTATTTGGCAGATAAGAATAATGGCAAAGTGAACACAGGTATATTCGATATACAGATTATTGATGTGTATTTTACTAGTGTTCGTAGCAACCCCTTGGTAGTTGATACTGGTTCAGTTGCTAAGAGTAGTACTCCCTCCATTTCACAATGTAGTGCTTCCTCTATCCACGTGCTTTAATTTTGACCGTAAATTTAACTACTAAGACCGATTGCGGCGGGAGCAAAAATTATATCAGTGAATTCGTATTTGAAAGAAGTTTTAAATTATATAATTTTTTCTCCCATCACATTTGGTCTCGTTGGTTAAATTTATGGTCAAAGTTGGACCTCGGGAAGCGCGGGCGCACTATATTTTGGAATGGAGGGAGTAACTCGAAACGGGAGTTGCAGAATGAACAGAGACTAGTTAAGGGTGAAGTGACGATGTGTGTTGGAAGTGGTTCCAAGATTGATATGATCATCATCGCACACTCCCTATACTTTCGGGATTAGTGTTGAACCTAAATAAGTGTTATTTGGTGTTTGCGTTGAGCATGAATATGATTTGATCATATTTATTGCAATACAGTTATTCATTTAAGTAAGAGAATAAATTGTTGTTCTGTTTACATGAATAAAACCTTCTATGGTCATACACCCAATGAAAATGGTTTGTTGGATCTCGATTGTGGTGATACACATTCTCATAATATTGAAGCCAAAAGATGAAAAGTTAATAATGATAGTGCAACTTATTTGTGGCACTGCCGTTTAGGTCATATTGG
Organism: Triticum urartu; assembly: GCF_003073215.2. Taxonomy (NCBI): domain Eukaryota; kingdom Viridiplantae; phylum Streptophyta; class Magnoliopsida; order Poales; family Poaceae; genus Triticum; species Triticum urartu. The sequence continues at coordinate 269,419,149 of NC_053028.1, forward strand.
TGTAAAGCGCATGAACAAAATCCATGCTGATGGACTTTTGGAATCATTTGATTATGAATTAGTTGATGCTTGCGAACCATGCCTCATGGGCAAGATGACTAAGACTCCATTCTCCGGAACAATGGAGCGAGCAAAAGATTTGTTGGAAATCATACATACTGATGTATGTGGTCCGATGAATATTGAGGCTCGCGATAGGTATCATTATTTTTTGATCTTCATAGATGATTTGAGCAGATATGAGTATATCTACTTGATGAAACACAAGTCTGAAACATTTGAAAAGTTCAAAGAATTTCAGAGTGAAGTGGAGAATCGTCGTAACAAAAATAAAAGTTTCTACGATATGACCGCAGAAATAAAATATTTGAGTTACGAGTTTGTCCTTCAATTAAAACAATGTGGAATAGTTTCACAAAATCGTGCCACCTGGAACACCACAGCATAATGGTGTGTCCGAACGTCATAATCGTACTATTATTGGATACAGTGCAATCTATGATGTTTCTTACCGATTAACCACTATAGTTTTGAGGTTATGCATTAGAGACAGCTACATTCACGTTAAATAGGGCACCATCTAAATTCGTTGAGACGACACCGTATGAACTATGGTTTGGCAAGAAACCTAAGCTGTCGTTTCTTAAAGTTTGAGGTTGCAATGCTTATGTGAAAAAGTTTCAACCTGATAAGCTCAAACCCAAATCGGAGAAGTGCGTCTTCATAGGATACCCAAAAGAAATTGTTGGGTACACCTTCTATCACAGATCCGAAGGCAAGATATTCGTTGCTGAGAATGGATCCTTTCTAGAGAAGGAGTTTCTCTCGAAAGAAGTGAGTGGGAGGAAACTAGAACTTGATGAGGTAACTGTACCTACTCCCTTATTGGAAAGTAGTTCATCACAAAAATCTGTTCCTGTGACTACTACACCAATTAGTGAGGAAGCTAATGATGATGATCATGTAACTTCAGATCAAGTTACTACGGAACCTCGTAGGTAAACTAGAGTGAGATCCGCACCAGAGTGGTACGGTAATCCTGTTTTGGAGGTCATGTTACTTGACCATGATGAGCCTACGAACTATGAGGAAGCGATGATGAGCCCAGATTCCGCGAAATGTCTTGAGGCCATGAAATCTGAGATGAGATCCATGTATGAGAACAAAGTATGGACTTTGATTGACTTGCCCATTGATCGGCGAGCCATTGAGATTAAATGGATCTTCAAGAGGAAGACGGAAGCTGATAGTAATGTTACTATCTACAAAGCTAGAATTGTCGCAAAAAGGTCTTCGACAAGTTCAAGGTGTTGACTACGATGAGAGTTTCTCACTCGTATCTATGCTTAAGTCTGTCCGAATCATGTTAGCAATTGCTGCATTTTATGAAATCTGGCAAATGGATAAACAAAACTGCATTCCTTAATGGATTTATTAAAGAAGAGTTGTATATGACGCAACCAGAAGGTTTTGTCAATCCAAAAGGTGCTAACAAAATATGCAAGCTCCAGCGATCCATCTATGGACTAGTGCAAGCTTCTCGGAGTTGGAATATACGCTTTGATAAGTTGATCAAAGCATATAGTTTTATACAGACTTGCGGTGAAGCCTGTATTTACAAGAAAGTGAGTGGGAGCACTACAGCATTTTTGATAAAGATATGTGTATGACATATTGTTGATCGGAGATAATGTAGATTTATTCTGCAAAGCATAAAGGAATGTTTGAAAGGAGTTTTTCAAAGAAAGACCTCGGTGAAGCTGCTTACATATTGAGCATCAAGATCTATAGAGATAGATCAAGACGCTTGATAAGTTTTTCAATGAGTACATACCTTGACAAGATTTTGAAGTAGTTCAAAATGGAACAGTCAAAGAAGGAGTTCTTGCCTATGTTACAAGGTGTGAAGTTGAGTAAGACTCAAAACCCGACCACGACAGAAGATAGAGAGAGAGAATGAAAGTCATTCCCTATGCCTCAGCCATATGTTATATAAAGTATGCCATGCTGTGTACCAGACCAATTGTATACCCTGCCCTGAGTTTGGCAAGGGAGTACAATAGTGATCTAGGAGTAGATCACTGGACATTGGTCAAAATTATCCTTACTGGAATAAGGATATGTTTCTCGATTATGGAGGTGACAAAAGGTTCGTCGTAAAAGGTTATGTCGATGCAAGTTTTGACACTGATCCAGATGACTCTAAGTCTCAATCTGGATACATATTGAAAGTGGGAGCAATTAGCTAGAGTAGCTCCGTGCAGAGCATTGTTGACATAGAAATTTGCAAAATACGTACGGATCTGAATGTGGCAGACCCGTTGACTAAACTTCTCTCACAAGCAAAACATGATCACACCTTAGTACTCTTTGGGTGTTAATCACATAGCGATGTGAACTAGATTATTGACTCTAGTAAACCCTTTGGGTGTTGGTCACATGTCGATGTGAACTATGGGTGTTGATCACATGGTGATGTGAACAATTGGTATTAAATCACATGGAGATGTGAACAAGATTATTGACTCTAGTGCAAGTGGGAGACTGAAGGAAATATGCCCTAGAGGCAATTATAAAGTTATTATTTATTTCCTTATATCATGTTAACTGTTTATTATTCATGCTAGAATTGTATTAACCGGAAACATAATACATGTGTGAATACATAGACAAACAGAGTGTCACTAGTATGCCTCTACTTGACTAGCTCGTTGATCGAAGATGGTTATGTTTCGTAGCCATAAACATGAGTTGTCATTTGATTAACGGGATCACATCATTAGAAGAATGATGTGATTGACTTGACCCATTCCATAAGCTTAGCACTTGATCGTTTAGTTTGTTGCTATTGCTTTCTTCATAACTTATACATGTTCCTATGACTATGAGATTATGCAACTCCCGTTTACCGGAGGAACACTTTGTGTGCTACCAAACGTCACAACGTAACTGGGTGATTATAAAGGTGCTCTACAGGTGTCTCCGAAGGTACTTGTTGGGTTGGCGTATTTCGAGATTAGGATTTGTCACTCCGACTGTCGGAGAGGTATCACTGGGCCCTCTCGGTAATGCACATCACTTAAGCCTTGCAAGCATTGCAACTAATGAGTTAGTTGCGGGATGATGTATTACGGAACGAGTAAAGAGACTTGCTGGTAACGAGATTGAACTAGGTATTGAGATACCGACGATCGAATCTCGGGCAAGTAACATACCGATGACAAAGGGAACAACGTACATTGTTATGCGGTCTGACCGATAAAGATCTTCCTAGAAAATGTAGGAGCCAATATGAGCATCCAGGTTCCGCTATTGGTTATTGACCAGAGACATGTCTCGGTCATGTCTACATTGTTCTCGAACCCGTAGGGTCCGCACGCTTAATGTTACGATGACAGATTTATTATGAGTTTATATATTTTGATGTACCGAAGGTTGTTCGGAGTCCCGGATATGATCACGGACATGACGAGGAGTCTCGAAATGGTCGAGACATGAAGATTAATATATTGGAAGCCTATGTTTGGACATCGGAAGTGTTCCGGGTGAAATCGGCGTTTTACCGAAGTACCGGGAGGTTACCGGAACCCCCCGGTAACCTAATGGGCCTTAATGGGCCTAGTGGAGGAAGTGGAGAGGAGGCCAAGGGGCAGCCGCGCGCCCCTTCCCCCCCCCCAGTCCGAATTGGACAAGGAGGGGGGTCGGCGCCCCCCCCCCTTTCCTTTTCCCTCTCTCTCCTTCCCCCCAAGTCCTAGTCCAACATGGAAAGGGGTGGAGTCCTACTCCCAGGAGGAGTAGGACTCCTCCTGGCGTGCCCCTTGCCTGGCCGCACCACCTCCCCCTTGCTCCTTTATATACAGGGGCAGGGGGGCACCCCAGACACAACAGTTGATCATTGATCTCTTAGCCGGGTGCGGTGCCCCCCCTCCACCATAGTCCTCGATAATATTGTAGTGGTGCTTAGGCGAAGCCCTGCGACAGTAGAACATCAAGATCGTCACCACGCCGTCGTGCTGACGGAACTCTTCCCTGACATTCTGCTGGATTGGAGTCCGGGGATCATCATCGAGCTGAACGTGTGCTAGAACTCGGAGGTGCCGTAGTTTCGGTGCTTGATCGGTCGGGTCGTGAAGACGTACGACTACATCAACCGCGTTGTGCTAACTCTTTCGCTTTCGGTCTACGAGGGTACATCGATAACACTCTCCCCTCTCGTTGCTATGCATCACCATGATCTTGCGTGTGCGTAGGAATTTTTTTGAAATTACTACGTTCCCCAACAGTAAACCGTCGTGACGTCATCCTCCAGGATTATGATAAACCGCCCAGATGTGATCTATCCATTGAAGCTGAAGATTACCTTCCTTAATGCATATCCAGTCATCGACGTGACACCATTATTAACTATCCATTTTTGAGTTGCTCGATTCCCGCACTTGTCGCTTTATCGCTTCGCCTTATAAATAGGGCCACGGGTCCTTCTCATTTTTCCCTTCGTCTCCTTCGCCTCTTCTTCCTCCTCGCGACGCCTCTGTACCCGAGCGCCGCCGCCGTCGTCGAGCTTCGTCTCTGCCTCATCGTCGGCCGCTGCATCAACCTGACTGAACCAGAGAACCGCGGCGTACCTCCGCTGCTTCAATAGCCGATATAAGTCCTTCCCTTTCTCCTTCGTAGATCTTCCTAGGGTTTCCTTGTTCATCGAAGTTCATCAAGGCCCCGGCACTGTTCTTCCCTGTTTCCCCTTAGTCCATGGATAAAAACTTCAAACTTGATGTATCCCATGTAATGGCTTATCTTCTGTTACCACCTCAAACCCTTATGCGCATAAAACTGATCTGGTCCTTTGCGGACCGCTTCGGGGCCAACCTTTTTTAGGTCTAAATCTTTTTGTTTTTCCTGTCTTATGGTAGATCTAAAATTTTCAAGTAATCTTGTGAAACCTGTTTTTCCTTACTTGCCTTAGATCTGTACCTTCCGCATCACACAGTCGGTTTAACTTTGTAGAAAGCGAGCTACCACATACCATTAGTCCCCTTGTAAACCGGCAGACCCTTTTTACTTCCATTGTTATACTCCGGTTTATCAGCATGTGCATACCTTTGTTCTGATATTATCTTGTCATTCATTATTGTATCAGTCTCCGGTTTACGCAATTTCACACATCTGTATATGTTTATTGCATTGCATCTTCGCACCACCACGAATGATTTGTAAACCGGCATTTCTTTTTCAGCTTTTCTCTTGACAATGGCCAAACAGTTTGCCCCTTGCAACTCGGCTCGTATCGGCACTCTGCCCAAGAAAACAGAAATTCGATGGCGAGTTCCCGGAACAGAGAATCCTCCTACCCCGAGGCAGGGTGAGGTAGTGGTTTTTGTTGACCACATAGGCCGTGGTTTCAAACCGCCCGGGTCGAAGTTTTTCCGAGATGTTCTTGCCAGTTTCCAACTCCATCCTCAAGATATCAGACCCAACTCAGTGTCCAATATATGCAACTTCCAGGTCTTCTGTGAAGTGTACTTACAAGAAGAACCAACCGCTGGGCTGTTCCAGGACTTTTTTCATCTGAACCGGCGTACAGAATTTGTAAATGGTCCCAACATTGAACTTGGTGGTGTTTCTATTCAAAAGCGGAAGGAAGTTGAATTCCCTCATGCCAAACTGCATAGTCACAATAAGGAATGGAACCAGACTTGGTTCTGCTGCATAGATACCTTTCCTGAAGATGAGAACCCTCTTCCAGGTTATCGTGATCACCTACTTTCCAACACTCATCCATTTCCACAACGTTTAAGTTCTGCGGAATGGGCCAAATATGCCCCTCAACTCGCCAAGCTCCGAGCCTTTATGGCCAATGGTTTAACAGGCGTTGATTTAGTGCGTTGCTGGATAACTTGGAGCGTCTTGCCACTAAGCCGCCGCCTCGGTTTAATGTGTGAGTACACCGGTGAATTGGAAGACCCCCAATGCCACATCAACATTCAGGTAACCGATGAAGAGGTCACTGAAAGCGTCAAGAAAATTTTGAATGAACCGGAATCAGTATGTCGCCAAACCGGCTTGAACCCCTTCTACACTCAGAATAAACCGCCTGTTGTAAGTACTATGCTTCCTTTTTATCATTGATATTTTTAAATTGTTCAACTTGTAAACTTTCTTCTGTTTGTGTACAAACAGGGTGATGATCCCTTCTAGAAACAGAAATCCGCAGATAAAGCGGCAAAGCCATCCCGTCCCAAAACCAAAGCTGTCAAGCGTACATCAAAGCGGAAAACGGCTGACCGGATCAGCATGGAACTTGATGAAGATGCAGATGATCCGGAAGTTGAGGTAGAACTTGACTCACTTGGCTCCCTTTTCATGCACCTCATTGTTGGGGAACGTAGTAATTTCAAAAAAATTCCTATGCACACGCAAGACATGGTGATGCATAGCAACGAGAGGGGAGAGTGTTGTCTACGTACCCTCGTAGACCATTCGCGGAAGCGTTATATCAATGCGGTTGATGTAGTCGTACGTCTTCACGTTCGACCGATCCAAGTACCGAAAGCACGGCACCTCCGAGTTATGCACACGTTCGGCTTGGTGACATCCTCGCCTTCTCGATCCAGCAAGAGGGGCAAAGTAGTAGATGAGTTCCGGCAGCACGACGGCATGGTGACGGTGTTGGTGAAGAACAATCTCTGCAGGGCTTCGCCTAAGCACTACGAAAACTATGACGGAGGATAAACTAGAGGGGACGGGATTGCCGGCACACGGCTTGGTGTTTCTTGATGTGTCTTGGGTGCTAGCCCTACCCCTCTATTTATATGTTGAGCCTTGGGGTCGAAACTTGGAGTAAAAGCCTCCACAAAGTCGGTTTCACCCGAAAGGCAAGAGTCCTTCTCGGACTCCAGGGCCAGACACCAGGGTTCCCGGCGTCTGGACCCAGACGCCAGGGACCCTGGCGTCTGGCCCCTGGACTCCGCAAAACTTCCTTTTGCGCTTTCCAAAAACCTTGTGGGCTTTCCCCTTTGGCCCAAATAAATTGTTCTCATACCTAAACATTTCGGGAAACACCCGGAACCCCTTCCGGTGATTTCCGGAACCCTTCAGGTGACCAAACACTATTATCCCATATATCAAACTTTATCTCCGGACCATTCCGGAGTTCCTCGTCATGTTCGTGATCTCATCCCAGACTCCGAACAACATTCGGTCATCAACATACATAACTCATATAGTACTATATCGTCAACGAACATTAAGCGTGCAGACCCTACGGGTTCGAGAACTATGTAGACATGACCGAGACACCGCTCTGGTCAATAACCAATAGTGGGACCTGGATGCCTATATTGGCTCCTACATATTCTACGAAGATCTTTATCGGTCAGACCGCATAACAACATACGTTGTTCCCTTTGTCATCGGTATGTTACTTCCCGAGATTCGATCGTCGGTATCTCAATACCTAGTTCAATCTCGTTACCGGCAAGTCTCTTTACTCGTTCCGTAATACATCATCCCGCAACTAACTCATTAGTTGCAACGCTTGCAAGGCTTATAGTGATGTGCATTACCGAGTGGGCCCAGAGATACCTCTCTGACAATTAGAGTGACAAATCCTAATCTCGAAATATGCCAACCTAACAAGTACCTTTGGAGAAAACTGTAGAGCACCTTTATAATCACCCAGTTATGTTGTGACGTTTGGTGGCACATAAGGTGTTCCTCCGGTAAACGGGAGTTGCATAATCTCATAGTCATAGGAACATGTATAAGTCATGAAGAAAGCAATAGCAACAAACTAAACGATCAAGTGCTAAGCTAACGGAATGGGTCAAGTCAATCACATCATTCTCCTAATGATGTGATCCCGTTTAATCAAATGACAACTCATGTCTATGGTTAGGAAACTTAACCATCTTTGATCAACGAGCTAGTCAAGTAGAGGCATACTAGTGACATTCTGTTTGTCTATGTATTCACACATGTATTATGTTTCCGGTTAATACAATTCTAGCATGAATAATAAACATTTATCATGAAATAAGGAAATAAATAATAACTTTATTATTGCCTCTAGGGCATATTTCCTTCACTCATTAACAATGATCTTTATCAGGAGGACGTAGAAGGCAGCCAGGCTAATGATGTAGAGGTAATTACCCTTTCCTCCGGTTCAGACTCTATGCCAACACAAAAAACCCGTTAAGCAGTCCGGAAAGTAAGCTTTTCTCATCCTCTTGCTTACATGGATCCAAAATTTATTTTGAAGACGCAGCAGCATGAAGCTCGCAGGACAACCCGGCACAGTGGCCAATAGGTCACTTCAGCCAGTTTACCTGATACCCTGCTACGTCTTGAGCTTGTGTTGGTTTTCCCCGAAGAGGAAGGGATGATGCAGCAGAGTAGCGTAAGTATTTCCCTCAGTTTTTGAGAACCAAGGTATCAATCCAGTAGGAGGCCACGCTCAAGTCCCTCGTACCTACACAAAATGATAGCTACTCGCAACCAACGCGATTAGGGGTTGTCAAGCCCTTCACGGTCACTTACGAGAGTGAGATCAGATAGATAGAATATTTTTGGTATTTTTTGATATAAAGATGCAAGGTAAAAAGTAAAGGCAAGGTAAATAGCAAAACAATATTAAAGTGATGGAGATTGATATGATGAGAATAGACCCGGGGGCCATAGGTTTCACTAGTGGCTTCTCTCAAGAGCATAAGTATTCTACGGTGGGTGAACAAATTACTGTTGAGCAATTGATAGAATTGTGCATAATTATGAGAATATCTAGGCATGATCATGTATATAGGCATCACGTCCGTGACAAGTAGATCGAAACGATTCTGCATCTACTACTATTACTCCACTCATCGACCGCTATCCAGCATGCATCTAGAGTATTAAGTTAAAAACAGAGTAACGCCTTAAGCAAGATGACATGATGTAGAGAGATAAATTCATGCAATATGAAATAAACCCCATCTTGTTATCCTCGATGGCAACGATACAATACGTGCCTTGCTGCCCTTCTGTCACTGGGTAAGGACACCGCAAGATCGAACCCAAAGCTAAGCACTTCTCCCATGGCAAGAACTACCAATCTAGTTGGCCAAACCAAACGGATAATTCGAAGAGACTTGCAAAGATAACCAATCATACATAAAAGAATTCAGAGAAGATTCAAATATTATTCATAGATAGACTTGATCATAAACCCACAAATTCATCGGTCTGAACAAACACACCGCAAAAAGAATATTACATCCAATAGATCTCCACGGGATAGGGGGAGAACTTTGTATTGAGATTCAAAGAGAGAGAAGAAGCCATCTAGCTACTAACTATGGACCCGATGGTCTGAGGTAAACTACTCACACCCTTCATCGAAGAGGCTATGATGATATAGAAGCTCTCCGTGATGACGACCCTCTTCCGGCGGAGCTCCGGAACAGGCCCCAAGATGGGATCTCGTGGATACAGAAATTTGCAGCGGTGGAATTAGGTTTTTGGCTCATATTCTGATTGTTTGGGGGTACGTGTGTACATATAGGAGGAAGAAGTACGCCAGAGGAGCAACGAGGGGCCCACGAGGCAGGGGGCGTGCCCTAGGGGGGGCGCCCCCCACCCTCGTGGCCGCCTATTTTGTTCCTTGGAGCAGGGTCCAAGTCTCCTGCATCATGTTCGGTGACAAAATCACGTTCCCGAAGATTTTATTCCGTTTGGACTCCGTTTGATATTCCGTTTCTTCGTAACACTGAAATAGGCAAAAAACAGCAATTCTAGGCTGGGCCTCCGGTTAATAGGTTAGTCTCAAAAATAATATAAAAGTGGAAAATAAAGCCCAATATAGTCCAAAACAGTAGATAATATAGCATGGAGCAATCAAAAATTATAGATACGTTGGAGACGTATCAGGCATCCCCAAGCTTAATTCCTGCTCGTCCTCGAGTAGGTAAATGATAAAAAGAGAATTTTTGATGCGTAGTGCTACTTGGCATAATTTCAATGCAAATCTTCTTAATTGTGGTATGAATATTCAGATTAGAAAGATTCAAGACAAAGGTTTATATTGACATAGAAAATATTAATACTTCAAGCATACTAACAAAGCAATTATGTCTTCTCAAAATAACATGGCTAAAGAAAGTTATCCCTACAAAATAATATAGTCTGGCTATGCTCCCTCTTCCCCACACAAAGTATTTAAATTATGCACAACCCTGATGACAAGCCAAGCAATTGTTTCACACTATAACTTCTTTAGAACTTTTTCAATCTTCACGCAATACATGAGCGTGAGCCATGGATATAGCACTATTGGTGGAATAGAATGGTGGTTGTGGAGAAGACAAAAAGGGAGAAGATAGTCTCACATCAACTAGGCGTATCAACGGGCTATGGAGATGCCCATCAATAGATATCAATGTGAGTGAGTAGGGATTGCCATGCAACGGATGCACTAGAGCTATAAGTATATGAAAGCTCAACAAAAGAAACTAGTGGGTGTGCATCCAACTTGCTTGCTCATGAAGACCTAGGGCAATTTGAGGAAGCCCATCATTGGAATATACAAGCCAAGTTCTATAATGAAAGATTCCCACTAGTATATGAAAGTGATAACATGAGAGACTCTCTACTATGAAGATCATGGTGCTACTTTGAAGCACAAGTGTGGTAAAAGGATAGTAACATTGTCCCTTCTCTCTTTTTCTCTCAATTATATATATATATTATTATTATTATATGTCCTTTCTCTTTTTATGTCCTTTCTGTTTTTTTTATTTGGGCTTCTTTGGCCTCCTTTTTTTTTATTTTTCGTCTGGAGTCTCATCCCGACTTGTGGGGGAATCATAGTCTCCATCATTCTTTCCTCACTGGGACAATGCTCTAATAATGATGATCATCACACTTTTATTTTTCTTACAACTCAACAATTACAACTCGATACTAAAAGAAGATATGACTCTATGTGAATGCATCCGGCGGTGTACTGGGATATGCGATATGACAATGATGGATGTGTCATGATGAACTAGATGGTGGAAAGTTGCATGGCAATATATCTCGGAATGGCTATGGAAATGCCATAATAGGTAGGTATGGTGGCTGTTTTGAGGAAGGTGTATGGTAGGTGTATGATAGCGGCGAAAGCTGCGCGGTATTAGAGAGGCTAGCAAGGGTGGAAGGGTGAGAGTGCGTATAATCCATGGACTCAACATTAGTCATAAAGAACTCATATACTTATTGCGAAAATTTAGAAGCTATCAAAGCAAAGTACTACGTGCATGCTCCTAGGGGGATAGATTGGTAGGAAAAGACCATCGCTCGTCCCCGACCGCCACTCATAAGGAAGACAATCAATAAATAAATCATGCTCCGACTTCATCACATAACGGTTCACCATACGTGCATGCTACGGGAATCACAAACTTCAACACAAGTATTCTTTAAATTCACAACTACTAAACTAGCATGACTTTAATATTATCACCTCCATATCTCAAAACAATTATCATGCTTCAATCTTTTCTTAGTATTCAACACACTCAAAAGAAAGTTTCACAAATCTTGAATACCAAGCATATTATTATTAGGAAAATTACCATGCTATTAAGAGACTCTCAAATTAATTTAAGTGAAGCATGAGAGATCAATAGTTTCTTTAAAACGAATCCACCACCGTGCTCTAAAAGATCTAAGTGAAGCACATAGAGCAAAATTATCTAGCTCGAAGGATATAAGTGAAGGACATAGAGAAAAATTATCTAGCTCGAAGGATATAAGTGAAGCACATAGAGAAAAATTATCTAGCTCGAAGGATATAAGTGAAGCACATAGAGCAAAATTATCTAGCTCAAAAGATATAAGTGAAGGACATAGAGCAAAATTATCTAGCTCAAAAGATATAAGTGAAGCACATAGAGTATTCTATCAAATTTAATTTCATGTATGGCTCTCTCAAAAGGTGTGTACAGAAAGGATGATTGTGGTATACTAGCAAACAAAGACACAAACAATACAAGACGCTCCAAGCAAAACACATATCATGTTGGTGAATAAAAATATAGCTCCAAGTAAATTACCGATGGAAGTGGACGAAAACAGGGGATGCCTTCCGGGGCATCCCCAAGCTTTGACTTTTTGGTGTCCTTGGATTATCTTGGGGGTGCCATGGGCATCCCCAAGCTTAGGATCTTGCCACTCCTTGTTCCATGATCCATCAAAAGAATTCACCCAAAACTTGAAAACTTCACAACACAAAACTCAAAATAGAAAACTCGTGAGCTCCGTTAGCGAAAGAAAACAAAAGACCACTTCAAGGTAATGTAATGAACTCATTATTTATTTATTTTGGTGTTAAAACTACTGTATTCCAACTTCTCTATGGATTATAAACTATTTTACTAGCCATAGATTCATCAAAATAAGCAAACAACACACGAAAAATAGAATCTGTCAAAAACAGAACAGTCTGTAGTAATCTGTAGCTAGCTCAAGATCTGGAACCCCAAAAATTCTAAAATAAATTTATGGAAGTGAGGAATTTATCTATTAATCATATTCAAAAAGAATTAACTAAATAGCACTCTTAAAATAAAAATGACAGCAGTTCTCGTGAGCGCTAAAGTTTCTGTTTTTTACAGCAAGTTCAACAATACTTTCCCCAAGTCTTCCCAACGGTTCTACTTGGCACAAACACTAATTAAACACAAAAACACAACCTAAAAAAAGGCTAAATAATTTATTTATTACTAAACAGGAGCAAATATCAAGGAATAAAAATAAAATTGGGTTGCCTCCCAACAAGCGCTATCGTTTAACGCCCCTAGCTAGGCATAACAAGCAAGAATAGATCTAGGTATTGCCATCTTTGGTAGGCAATCCATAAGTGGCCCTCATGATAGTTTCATATGGTAATTTTATTTTCTTTCTTGGAAAGTGTTCCATGCCCTTTGTTAATGGAAATTGAAATATAATATTCCCTTCCTTCATATCAATAATCGCACCAACCGTTCTAAGGAAAGGTCTACCAAGAATAATAGGGCAAGAAGGATTGCAATCTATATCAAGAACAATGAAATCTGCGGGCACATAATTCCTATTTGCAACAATAATAACATCATTAATTCTTCCCATAGGTTTCTTAATAGTGGAATCCGCAAGATGCAAGTTTAGAGAACAATCATCAAAATTACGGAAATCTAGTAAATCACACAAAGTCTTGGGAATAGTAGAGACACTAGCACCCAAATCACACAAAGAATAAAACTCATGATCTTTAATTTTAATTTTAATAGTTGGTTCCCACTCATAATAGAGTTTTCTAGGGATAGAAAGTTTCAACTCAAGTTTTTCTTCATAAGATTGCATCAAGGCATCAACAATATGTTCGGTAAAGGCTTTATTTCGACTATAAGCATGTGGAGAATTTAGCACGGATTGCAACAAGGAAATACAATCAATCAAAGAGCAATTTTCATAATTAAATTCCTTGAAATCCAATATAGTGGGTTTAGCAACATCTAGATTTTTATTTCTTTCCATCCCACTTTCATCAATTTCATCATTAAGATCTAAACACTCCAAATTTTTAGAACGCCTTCTAGGTAAAGGAAGATCATATTCAGTTTCATCGAGATTCATATTGCAAAACAAAGATTTAATTGGAGACACATCAATAACTTTTAGATCTTCATCATTAGTTTCATAGGAATTGGAAGAACACGCTTTAATAAAGGCATCTTTGGAAGCACGCATCCTAGCGGTTCTTTCTTTACACTCATCAATTGAAATTCTCATGGCTTTAAGAGACTCATTAATATCATTCTTAGGTGGAATAGATCTAAGTTTCAAAGCATCAACATCAGGAGCAATTCTATCAACGTTCCTAGCCAAATCATCAATCTTAAGCAATTTTTCTTCAATCATAGCATTAAAATTCTTTTGCGAAGAAATAAATTCTTTAATATTAGATTCAAAATCAGAGGACATCTTATTATAATTTCCATAAGAGTTGTTGTAGGAATTCCCATAATTATTAGAAGGGTTACTAGGATATGGCCTAGGATTAAAATTCCCTCTATAAGCGTTGTTACCAAAATTATTCCTACCAACAAAATTCACATCCATAGATTCATTGTTATTCTCAATCAAAGTAGACAAAGGCATATCATTAGGATCAGAGGAAACACTCTTAGTAGCAATTAATTTCATAAGTTCATCCATATTTCCACACAACACATTAATTTCTTCTATCGCATGCACTTTTTTATTAGATGTTCTTTCAGTATGCCATTGAGAATAATTAACCATAATATTATCTAGGAGTTTAGTAGCATCTCCTAAAGTGATTTCCATAAAAGTGCCTCCCGCGGCCGAATCTAAAAGATTTCTAGAAGCAAAATTCAATCCGGCATAAAATTTTTGGATAATCATCCACAAATTCAAACCATGAGTAGGGCAATTACGTATCATTAATTTCATTCTCTCCCAAGCTTGTGCAACATGTTCATGATAAAGTTGTTTAAAGTTCATAATATCGTTTCTAAGAGAGATGATCTTAGCGGGAGGAAAATACTTAGAGATAAAAGCATCTTTGCACTTGTTCCATGAATCAATACTATTCTTAGGCAAAGACGAAAACCAAGCTTTAGCACGATCTCTAAGCGAAAAAGGCAATAGCTTCAATTTAACGACATCATTATTGACATCTTTTTTCTTTTGCATATCACATAAATCAACGAAGCTATTCAGATGAGTAGCGGCATCTTCACTAGGAAGGCCGGCGAATTGATCTTTCATAACAAGATTCAGCCAAGTAGTATTAATTTCACAAGATTCAGCATCGGTAAGAGGAGCAATCGGAGTGCTAAGGAAATCATTATTATTGGCATTGGTGAAGTCACACAATTTAGTAGTATCTTGAGCCATCGCAACGAACAAGCAATCTAACACACGAGCAAACAAAAAGCAAGCGGACAAAAAGAGGCAAATAGAGAGGGAGGATAGAGAGAGAGGGCAAATAAAACGGCAAGGGTGAATTGGGGGGAGAGGAAAACGAGAGGCAAATGGCAAATAATGTAATGCGAGAGATAGGGATTGTGATGGGTACTTGGTATATTGACTTTTTGCGTAGACTCCCCGGCAACGGTGCCAGAAATCCTTCTTGCTACGTCTTGAGCTTGCGTTGGTTTTCCCCGAAGAGGAAGGGATGATGCAGCAGAGTAGCGTAAGTATTTCCCTCAGTTTTTGAGAACCAAGGTATCAATCCAGTAGGAGGCCACGCTCAAGTCCCTCGTACCTGCACAAAACAATAGCTACTCGCAACCAACGCGATTAGGGGTTGTCAAGCCCTTCACGGTCACTTACGAGAGTGAGATCTGATAGATAGAATATTTTTGGTATTTTTTGATATAAAGATGCAAGGTAAAAAGTAAAGGCAAAGTAAATAGCAAAACAATATTAAAGTGATGGAGATTGATATGATGAGAATAGACCCTGGGGGCCATAGGTTTCACTAGTGGCTTCTCTCAAGAGCATAAGTATTCTACGGTGGGTGAACAAATTACTGTTGAGCAATTGATAGAAATGTGCATAATTATGAGAATATCTAGGCATGATCATGTATATAGGCATCATGTCCGTGACAAGTAGATCGAAACGATTCTGCATCTACTACTATTACTCCACTCATCAACCGCTATCCAGCATGCATCTAGAGTATTAAGTTAAAAACATTGTAACGCCTTAAGCAAGATGACATGATGTAGAGAGATAAATTCATGCAATATGAAATAAACCCCATCTTGTTATCCTCGATGGCAACGATACAATACATGCCTTGCTGCCCCTTCTTTCACTGGGTAAGGACACCGCAAGATCGAACCCAAAGCTAAGCACTTCTCCCATGGCAAGAACTACCAATCTAGTTGGCCAAACCAAACGGATACTTCGAAGAGACTTGCAAAGATAACCAATCATACATAAAAGAATTCAGAGAAGATTCAAATATTATTCATAGATAGACTTGATCATAAACCCACAATTCATCAATCTCAACAAACACACCACAAAAAGAAGATTACATCAAATAGATCTCCACGAGAGAGGGGGAAGTTTATATTGAGATTCAAAGAGAGAGAAGAAGCCATCTAGCTACTAACTATGGACCTGAAGGTCTGAGGTAAACTACTCACACTTCATCGGAGAGGCTATGATAATGTAGAAGCCCTCCGTGATGACGGCCCTCTTCCGGCGGAGCTCTGGAACACGCCCCAAGATGGGATCTCGTGGATACAGAAAGTTGTGGCGGTGGAATTAGGTTTTTGGCTCCTGTTCTGATCGTTTAGGGGTACGTGTGTACATATAGGAGGAAGAAGTACGCCGGAGGAGCAACGAGGGGCCCATGAGGCAGGGGCGCGCCCTAGCGGGGGCGCACCCCCACCCTCGTGACCGCCTCTTTTGTTCCTTGGAGCAGGGTCCAAGTCTCCTGGATCACGTTCGGTGAGAAAATCACGTTCCCGAAGATTTTATTCTGTTTGGACTTCGTTTGATATTCCGTTTCTTTGAAACACTGAAATAGGCAAAAAAAGCAATTCTGGGCTGGGCCTCCGGTTAATAGGTTAGTCCCAAAAATAATATAAAAGTGGAAAATAAAGCCCAATATAGTCCAAAACAGTAGATAATATAGCATGGAGCAATCAAAAATTATAGATACGTTGGAGACGTATCATACCCCGGTTCGGAAGCGCCGGTCTGAGGTCTCTCCCACTTCTGACAATTCTTATCCCAAGGCAGGTTATTTCAGACAACCTCTTAATCCGTCTTATTCAAATTATCAGGTGACACCTCCCTCATCTTCTGGCGAGTTGACAGCAACCCAACTCCCTCCTCTTAAAACTGTAGCTGGGTAAGCTTTCAACCCTTTCTTCCAATGCGTTGCAAATCTTGAATAAGATGCTAAACCTCTTTTAATTTTGTTTGCAGAGCCAAAGCCAGACCCAACAAGAAAGCTCGGGTCAACAATCCGTCAAAAGACCAGGCATTTTTTGAAGAAGAGCAAATAGGTGAACCGGACCAAACTCGTGAGCCGGAGGGTCCTCATCCTGAAGCTACCTTTGATGAACCGCCCCTTCAAGACCAGAATACTGATGAGCAACCAGAAGCTAATCCTGTCATGCCTGACACTGAACCGGCAGCTCCAAACCGGGCTAGTCCGGTGAGAGGCACTGAGACTCTGTCATCACCCGCAAAAACCACTGAAGGCCAAGGAGATGATGTTATCATTACTGGCATGGGCCACAGTTCTCCTGGCCATCCCGTAATCTTGGCCCAACATAGTGCCAAAGAAGAGTGTGCTGCTAGGGAAAAGGGTAAATGGAGTACTGACTTATCAAGCTATGCCCATCTCAATGCTGAAGAACTTCACTCCGGTTTCTTAAACCGTCTGCACTCAAACCGTGACTATGAAGCCGGTTTGGTGAACTTGATGAAGGAACGCTATGAGGTATTTTCATCTCCCTTTACTTCTTGATTGCAAAGTTGAAATGCTAGCCCAAGTAGCCCCCAAGGGTCGTTTTATGATGTTAATCTTAAACTGGGTCTTTGTAATACTTTAATTCTCTCCTACTGACCCTCAAAATGTCAGGTCCTTAGTGAAAACCAAAACCGATAGTTTACCAATGTGATTATATAGCTTTCCTTAGTGTAGCCTCCAAAGGCCGGTTTAGCTTTGCGAGGTAATCCGGGTCTTTAATCCATGCGTCCGTTTTGAACAGATGTACATTAGCCCCCAAGTGTCAAGGATAATGCTTGCATTGTTCTGGAGACTTATAAAAGATGTAGTGAATCAGAGCAAATAGGCATTAGCCCCCAAGTACGAAGTGCATAACTTGTTATACGCTTTGTACTTAGAAAATATATATCTTGTTGTTGACATATCTTCACTGTTGCAGGCCGAGCTAAGAAATAGAGATGCCCGAACCGCTGATTTGCAAGAGAACGTGAAGTCCCAACAAGCAGAGGCTGTGAAAGCCAAAGAGGAGCTGACCAAAGCCCTAACAGCTATGGAAAAGCTAAAGGAGTCTTTTAACAAAGAACGTGTTGACTGGGAAACCGAGAAGGCCGGTTTGACCAAAAGAGCTGAGGATGTCGAAGCAGCCCTGAAGCCAGTTGTAGATGAACTAACTGGTTTGAAGCGGCAAATCAACGCTATGACGTCTGCTGTATTTGGTAAGTATCTCCTTATGATGTTTGTCCAATTCATGAAACCTTATTGTTTACCAGTCTGGCTGATATTAAACCGTGACAGGCACTCGTATTGCTCATTTGGGCATGGATATGCGGATGAAGCTTAAAGCGGCTTATACCTTAATTGAATAATTGTACTCTGGATCCCAGCATGCTATTTGCACTGTGGCTTACAATAAACCGGCGCCATCATTGATAAAAGAAACTCTTGAGAAGCTGGCCATGTTACCAGCGCGGATTACCAAACTGAAGAAGGCAGCCGCAAGGGCAGGAGCATTAACCGTGCTAATCCGGGCCAAGGCATGGATTCCAGACCTTGAAGCGAATGACATTATAAAAGGATATCCAGGTGTGAAGGAGGACGGTTCAAACTTCGACAATGATGATCTCCAAAGGCTGACAAAGGAGATGCGGCCAATAGCCAGCAAACTGGCAGAAGACACAGACTTATCTCATTTCCAGTCGGCTTACGACACTGAAGGGAAGAGACAGCCTGCGGAAATCCTTGAAGTCGAAGAGCTTGTGCCTCCAATCCGTAAGCATACTTACGCTCCTGACATTAACCCCTCCAGCCTTATCCATGAAGAAGTCGTGTTTCAAGCTTTAACCGGAATCGATTGGTCAACGGTTGATTTCCAGCGTCTGGGGAGGGATGAAGAAGAAGTGATTGCACCAACTGACCCTCAACCATCAAACCGTCCGGATGAAGCATCTTAAACCGGCAGCCGGTTTACAAGCTATTGTGTGCCAATGCTTAAAAACAATTATTCAATTGGAGCCGCTTTGAAGCTTCTTGTAATAGGATAGCAAAAACTCCTTTATCTGTCATGCCATCGAGCATGTTTTGTGATGCTTTGATATTGTGAAAACTTGCTCCACTTTTTTGGATCTATTTATGCATAGCCCATGATGATTTGTGTTCCTGGATACAAGAACTTGAAGTATCCTAGTGGCTTACCACTGGACGGGTCATGATGCCCAAAAAATATACAATACTTAGATGAATAATCAAAGTTTGTATAAAAAATAATATGTGCAACATACCTCGTTGGCTGACCAACTACTTGTATGGTAAAGGTGTAAACACCAATCCGGAGCGTCGTTAACTCCGTCCTTACTTTGCCAGATTATGATAATAAACCGTACCGGGACATAATAACCACCGGGTTTTCTTTATAACATTGGTGACTTGTTAGTCAAAACCAGACTGGGTTAATGAATGTCGGGTTATGACTGATCATGTACTGACAACTTGTAGTTGAAAGCCAAGCCGGGTCAAGGACGCCAGTTTATCAGAAGATATTATGAACCTCAACAAAGACAAAAAACTTAGCAAATAGAACTCAAAAAGAACATGCGAGGCTTTTTACGAGCTGCTAGGCTCCAAATCGAGGCTTTTCATGGGCTGCCAGGCCGCTGAGTTAAACCATTTAACAAAGCCTTTTAAGATGGGACTCCCTTTAACCAATTGTCAGTTTAACTTTGACGAGTTCAGGGTCTGTATAAGATTGACTTGTCAAATGTTCAGCGGGTCATACCAGGATTACCTGGACATGAGTGGCTTACTTGATGAAGGCAGATTAACCTGGGGTTTTAGGTGAATACACCAGGCTTCCAAGTCGTGGCTTGATAACCAATTACAAGGGTCCTTTCAAACTCTTTGTTGCTTTGCACAAAGAGCCCCCAAGTAACTTTTTGAGCTGTGCTCGGTGGTCACCTATGTTTGAGCTGTGCTTAATGCAACAGACCCTCTTTGGCTCCACATAATTTCCTTTGGGCTTAACGCCTATAAAGAGGTGTAGTTATGGTGTGATAACAACCAAGCCCCCTAGTGATATCCCTTTGTAGTGTTAAACCGATCAAGAGGTGTAGCTATGGTGTGACAACAACCAAGCCCCCTAGTGATATCCCTTTGTGGTTTCAAACCAATCAAGAGGTGTAGCAATGGTTCAGATATGACCAAGCCCCCTAGTGATATCCCTTTGTATCCGTGCGGCTGCAGAGACCGGTTTAACAAAACTCCGCTTTGTCAGTAAAAACTCTTATAAGCACACACATGATGTAAAAGGAACAGATACCCCACTTTATTCGAGGCTCCGGTTTATTATATAATATACACATTGTCATAAATATGTACATATGAAGAGCCTAGGGCTCAAGTATAGTAAGGCCGAAGAAGAGCTATATTCCACGGCCGCTTGGTCTCCTCCTCCGATTTACGTGAGTCTTTGTGCTCTCGAACATCAATGAGGTAGTATGACCCGTTGTGCAGATTCTTGCTGATCACAAAAGGTCCTTCCCAAGGTGGGGATAACTTGTGCATATCAGTCTGATCCTGGATGAGCCGGAGCACCAGATCGCCCTCTTGAAAAGTTCTGGTCTTAAACCGACGGCCGTGATAACGTCAGAGATCTTGTTGGTAAATTGCCGAACGTGCTGCTGCAAGATCATGCTCCTCATCTAACAGGTCCAGAGAATCCTGACGTGCCTTCTCATTATTAGCTTCAACATAAGCTGTCACACGGGGCGAGTCGTGATGGATGTCACTAGGAAGAACTGCCTCCGCTCCATAAACCATGAAGAAAGGTGTGTAACCCATAGATCTATTGGGTGTGGTGTTGATGCTCCATAACACAGAAGGTAACTCCTCAACCCAACAACCTGGTGTCCATTTTAGAGGGACCATAAGCCGGGGTTTAATACCTCGCAGAATTTCTTGATTTGCCCTCTCTGCTTCACCATTAGATTGTGGGTGAGCCACCGATGCTATATCAAGCCGGATGTGCTCACGTTGGCAAAATTCCTCCATCTCTCCCTTTGACAGATTAGTACCATTATCAGTTATAATACTATGCGGAAAGCCAAACCGTAATATCACCTTTTTGATGAACTGAACCGCCATGGCCGCATCACACTTACTGACTGGCTCTGCTTCCACCCATTTGGTGAATTTGTCCACTGCCACTAACAGGTGGGTCTTCTTGTCCTTGGATCGCTTGAAGGGTCCAACCATATCAAGCCCCCAGGTCGCAAATGGCCAAGTTATTGGAATCATCCTCAACTCCTGAGTCGGAATATGAGCACGGCGTGCGAATTTTTGACAACCGTCACATCTTTTGACTAAATCCTCCGCATCGGCATGAGCTGTTAACCAATAAAAACCGTGGCGAAAAGCTTTAGCTACCAATGACTTTGAACCGGCATGGTGGCCACAATACCCTTCATGGATTTCTCGCAAAATCTCACAACCCTCTTGAGGAGAGACACAACGTTGAATTGCCCCTAGAACGTTGTAACGATGAAACTCCCCGTTGGTTATGGTCACGGACTTGGAACTCCGGATTACCTGTCGGACCAAGGTTTCATCCTCCGGTAACTTGCCCCGGTTCATGTAAGCCAGGTATGGGATTGTCCAATCTAGTATGACATGCAAAGCTGCCACCAATTGAGCCTCGGATCAGGAATAGCCAATTCCTCCTCTGTTGGTACCTTGACTGATGGATTATGCAGCACGTCAAGAAAAACATTTGGTGGAACCGGTTTACGCTGAGAACAAAGGCGACTTAAAGCGTCCACCGCTTCGTTCTTTCGCCGGTCTATATGGTCCACCTGATAACCCTTGAAGTGACCAGCCACTGTGTCCACCTCTCGTTGATATGCATCCATGAGTGGGTCCTTAGAATCCCAAGTGCCAGACACCTGTTGAGCCACCAGATCTGAATCCCCAAAGCACTTAACCCGGCTTAAGTTCATCTCCTTAGCCATCCGAAGACCGTGGAGTAAGGCCTCATACTCAGCTGCATTGTTAGTACAAGGAAACATTAAACAGAGGACATAACAAAACTTGTCACCTCGTGGGGAAGTTGGTATGACTCCAGCCCCTGAGCCCTCCAACTACCCGGATCCATCAAAGTGAATAGTCCAATATGTATTATCTGGCTTTTCCTCTGGTGCCTGCAATTCCGTCCAATCATTGATGAAGTCCACAAGTGCTTGGGATTTGATCGCTGTGCGAGGTATGTATTTGAGCCCGTGAGGTCCAAGCTCAATAGCCCACTTAGCAATCCGACCAGTTGCTTCTCTGTTTTGAATGATATCTCCCAAAGGGGCTGAACTGACCACTGTGATAGGATGGCCCTGAAAAGAATGTTTAAGCTTCCGACTTGCCATAAACACTCCATACACCAGCTTCTGGCAATGTGGATACCTCTACTTTGACTCAATGAGCACCTCACTGATATAATAAACCGGCCGTTGAACCGGATACTCCTTTCCAGCTTCCTTGCGCTCCACCACAATAGCCACGCTAACAGCTCGGGCATTAGCAGCCACATATAGCAATAATGGCTCTTTATCAATCGGGGCTGCAAGCACAGGCGGTTCAGCTAACTGCCTCTTCAGATCTTCAAACGCTTTATTAGCCGCCTCACTCCAGACAAAATCATTTGTTTTCTTCAGCATCTGATATAAAGGGATGGCCTTCTCCCCAAGACGACTGATAAACCGGCTCAAAGCCGCAATCCGGCCGGCAAAACGTTGAACGTCATTGATACATGCCGGTTTAGCCAAAGATGTAATTGCTGAATTTTTTTCCGGATTAGCCTTAATGCCTCTGTTTGATACCAAAAAACCCAAGAGTTTGCCTGCCGGGACACCAAAGACACACTTTTCCGGATTGAGCATCATCTTGTAAACCCGGAGGTTGTCAAAGGTTTCTCTCAAATCATCTATCAATGTTTCCTCCTTCCTGGATTTTATCACAATATCATCCACATATGCATGAACATTGCGCCCAATTTTCTTATGAAGACAATTCTAAACACAGCGTTGATAAGTCGCCTGGGCACTCTTAAGCCCAAAGGGCATGGAGACATAGCAGAAGGCTCCAAAGGGAGTGATGAAACTTGTCTTCTCCTGGTCCTTAACCGCCATTTTGATCTGATGATAACCAGAATAAGCATCCAAAGAACACAAATAGTCACAACCCGTCGTAGCATCAATGATCTGATCAATACGAGGGAGGGAAAAGGGATCTGCAGGGCAAGCCTTGTTCAAGTCTGTGTAATCTACACACATACGCCAAGTGCCGTTTTTCTTAAGAATCAGCACCGGATTGGCCAACCACTCTGGGTGAAAGGCCTCCGCGATAAACCCTGCGACCAACAACCGAGCTACCTCTTCACTAATAACCTTGCGCCTTTCTTCATTGAAGCGGCAGAGAAACTGCCAGACCGGTTTAAACTTAGGATCAATGTTAAGTGTGTGCTCAACGAGTTCCCTCGGTACACCTGGCATGTCAGAAGGTTTCCATGCAAAGATGTCCCGGTTCTCACGGATGAACTCGATGAGCGCACTTTCCTATTTGGGATCCAGGTTAGCGCTCATGCTGAACTGCTTGGATGAATCGCCAGGAACAAAATCAACCATCTTAGTATCTGTGGCCGATTTAAATTTCAACGTCGGATCGTGTTCCATAGTTGGCTTTTTCAAAGAAGTCATATCTGCCGGATCAACTTGGTCTTTATAAAACTTCAGCTCCTCCGTGGCACAAACCGACTCAGCATAAGCCGCATCACCTTCCTCACATTCCAAAGCGATCTTCCTGCTCCCATGTACTGTGATGGTCCCCTTATGACCTGGCATTTTAAGCTGCAGATAAACATAACACGGCCTTGCCATGAACTTAGCATAAGCCGGTCGCCCGAACAAAGCGTGATACGGACTTTTGATTTTTACCACCTCAAAAGTCAATGTTTCTGATCTTGAATCATGATCATCTCCAAAAGCCACCTCTAAGGCTATCTTGCCCACTGGATATGCAGACTTACCAGGCACCACACCATGGAAAACGGTATTTGACGGTTTAAGATTCTTATCTGTCAGCCCCATACGACAGAAGGTATCATAATATAGGATGTCGATACTACTTCCCCCATCCATGAGTACCTTAGTGAACTTATATCCCCCAACTTGAGGGGCCACCACTAAGGCCAAATGACCCGGATTGTCAACCCGGAGGGGGTGATCCTCTCTACTCCACAGAATGGGAGGCTCAGACTGATAACCCACAAGTACAGGGGATCAATTGTAGCCTCTTTCGATAAGTAAGAGTGTCGAACCCAATGAGGAGCTAAAGGTAGAACAAATATTCCCTCAAGTTCTATCGACCACTGATACAACTCTACGCACACTTGACGTTCGCTTTACCGGAAACAAGTATGAAACTAGAAGTAATTTGTAGGTGTTTTTGGGTAAGCTTGCAAGAAAGTAAAGAAAACGAAAATAAAAGCTAGGGGTTGTTTAGATAAAGACACAACTAAATTAGTTTTAGTAGAGAGCTTTTGTCAACAAGAAAGTTTTTTGTCCCTAGGCAATCAATAACTAGACCGGTAATCATTATTGCAATTTTATTTGAGGGAGAGGCATAAGCTAACATACATTCTCTACTTGGATCATATGCACTTATGATTGGAACTCTAGCAAGCATCCGCAACTAATAAAGATTCGTTAAGGTAAAACCCAACCATAGCATTAAAGTATCAAGTCTCCTTTATCCCATACGCAAACAACCTACTTACTCGGGTCTGTGCTTCTGTCACTCACGCCACCCACCATAAGCAAATCATGAACATATTGCAAACCCTACAACGGGAATCCCTCACGCTTGCGCGACACGGAGAGCACCATAGGACAGCACCAATAATAAAACATACAACTCAAACCAATCTTGATCATCAAATAGCCATTAGGACAAAACAGATCTATCCAAACATCATAGGATAGCCATACATCATTGGGAAATAATATATAGCGTTGAGCACCATGTTTACGTAGAGATTATAGCGGGTAAGAGAGAGGTTACACCGCTGCATAGAGGGGGGAAGAGTTGGTGATGATGGTGGTGAAGTTGTTGGTGAAGATGGCGGTGATGATGATGGCCCCGGCAGCGCTCCGGCGCCACCAGAAGCAAGGGGTAGAGGGCCCCCCCTTCTTCTTCTTCTTCCTTGACCTCCTCCCTAGATGGGAGAAGGGTTTCCCCTCTGGTCCTTGGCTCCCATGGCGTGGGAGGGGCGAGAGCCCCTCCGAGATTGGATCTATCTCTCTGTCTCTCTCTGGTTCTGCGTTCTCTTATCGCTTTGTTTCACCGTTTCGTGTATATATGGAGATCCGTAACTCCGATTGGCCTGAAACCTTTGCCGTGATTTTTTTTCTGAATATTAGCTTTCTTGTGGCAAAAGAAGAGCGTCAACCACCTTACGATGGGCTCACGAGGGTAGGGGCGCGCCCTAAGGGGGGGGCCCTGCCTCGTGACCACCTCGGGCACTAGTTCGTGTTGATTTTCCTTCCAAATTTTCCATATTTTCCAAAAATAAGCTCCATACGTTTTTATCCCATTTGGACTCCGTTTGATATGGATATTCTGCGAAACAAAAAACATGCAACAGACAGGAACTGGCACTGGGCACTGGATCAATATGTTAGTCCCAAAAATAGTATAAAAAGTTGCCAAAAAGTATATGGAAGTTGTAGAATATTGGCATGGAACAATCAAAAATTATAGATACCACGGAGACGTATCAGCATCCCCAAGCTTAATTCATGCTCGTCCTCGAGTAGGTAAATGTAAAAAAGATAATTTTTTATTTGGAATGCTACCTAGCATAATCTTGATCATATGTCTAATCATGGCATGAATATTAAGACACGAGTGATTCAAAGCAATAGTCTATCCTTTGACATTAAGACAATAATACTTCAAGCATACTAATAAAGCAATCATGTATTTTCAAAATAACATGGCCAAAGAAAGTTATCCCTACAAAATCATATAGTCTGGCTATGCTCCATCTTCACCACACAAAATATTCAAATCATGCACAACCCTGATGACAAGCCAAGCAATTGTTTCATACTTTTGACGTTCTCAAACCTTTTCAACTTTCACGCAATACATGAGCGTGAGCCATGGACATAGCACTATAGGTGGAATAGAATATGATGGTGGAGGAGACAAAAAGGAGAAGATAGTCTCACATCAACTAGGCGTATCAACGGGCTATGGAGATGCCCATTAATAGATATCAATGTGAGTGAGTAGGGATTGCCATGCAACAGATGCACTAGAGCTATAAGTATATGAAAGCTCAAACTGAAACTAAGTGGGTGTGCATCCAACTTCCTTGCTCATGAAGACCTAGGGCATTTGAGGAAGCCCATCATCGGAATATACAAGCCAAGTTCTATAATGAAAATTCCCACTAGTATATGAAAGTGATAACTCAAGAGACTCTCTATATGGAGAACATGGTGCTACTTTGAAGCACAAGTGTGGAAAAAGGATAGTAACATTGCCCCTTCTCTCTTTTTCTCTCATTTTTTTGTTTTCTTTTTTTCATTTTTTGGGCCTTCTCTTTTTTTTGGCCTTTCTCTTTTTTATTTTTTTTATTTTTTCGTCCGGAGTCTCATCCCGACTTGTGGGGGAATCATAGTCTCCATCATCCTTTCCTCACTGGGGCAATGCTCTAATAATGATGAGCATCACACTTTTATTTACTTACAACTCAATATTACAACTCGATACTAGAACAAAGATATGACTCTATATGAATGCCTCCGGCGGTGTACCGGGATGTGCAATGATCTAGCGTAGCAATGACATCAAAACGGACAAGCCATGAAAACATCATGCTAGCTATCTTACGATCATGCAAAGCAATATGACAATAAATGCTCAAGTCATGTATATGATGATGATGGAAGTTGCATGGCAATATATCTCGGAATGGCTATGGAAATGCCATGATAGGTAGGTATGGTGGCTGTTTTGAGGAAGATATAATGAGGCTTATGTGTGACAGAGTGTATCGTATCACGGGGTTTGGATGCACCGGCGAAGTTTGCACCAACTCTCGAGGTGAGAAAGGGCAATGCACGGTACCGAAGAGGCTAGCAATGATGGAAGGGTGAGAGTGTGTATAATCCATGGACTCAACATTAGTCATAAAGAACTCACATACTTATTGCAAAAATCTATTAGTCATCGAAACAAAGTACTACACGCATGCTCCTAGGGGGATATATTGGTAGGAAAAGACCATCACTCGTCCCCGATCGCCACTCATAAGGAAGACAATCAATAAATAAATCATGCTCCGACTTTGTTACATAACGGTTCACCATACGTGCATTCTACGGGAATCACAAACCTCAACACAAGTATTTCTACTAATCCACAACTACCCACTAGCATGACTCTAATATCACCATCTTTATATCGCAAAACTATTGCAAGGAATCAAACATATCATATTCAGTGATCTACAAGTTTTATGTAGGATTTTACGACTAACCATGTGAATGACCAATTCCTGTCATCTCTCTAAATAGATATAAGTGAAGCAAGAGAGTTTAATTCTTTCTACAAAAGATATGCCCACGCTCTAACAAGTATAAGTGAAGCAAAAGAGCATTCTACAAATGGCGGTTGTCTAAGTGAAGAGAAACAGGCAATCCAAACTTCAAATGATATAAGTGAAGCACATGAAGCATTCTATAAAGCCATACTCAAAAGATATAAGTGAAGTGCAATGAGCATTCTATAAATCAACCAAGGACCATCTCATACCAGCATGGTGCATAAAATAAAAATGAAAACCTAAATGCAAAAGACGCTCCAAGATTGCACATATCGCATGAACGAAACAAATCTGAAAACATACCGATATTTGTTGAAGAAAGAGGGGATGCCTTCCCAGCATCCCCAAGCTTAGATGCTTGAGTCTCCTTGAATATTTACTTGGGGTGCCTTGGGAATCCCCAAGCTTGAGCTCTTGCCTCTCTTCCTTCTTCTCACATCGAAACCTTCTCAATCATCAAACACTTCATCCACACAAAACTTCAACAGAAAACTCGGTAAGATCCGTTAGTATAATAAAGCAAATCACTACTCTAAGTACTGTAGCAAACCAATTCATATTTTGTTTTTTCATTGTGTCTACTGTAATATAACTTTTCCATGGCTTAATCCACTGATATAAATTGATAGTTTCATCAAAACAAGCAAACTATGCATCAAAAACAGAATCTGTCTAAAACAGAACAGTCTGTAGCAATCTGAACATTCACCATACTTCTGATACTTTAAAAATTATTCAAAAATTAGAAAAAATAATAAATTTGTACATCAAGACAGTGAAAAAAGAATCAGAACCATTTGACGTTCCAGTAAAAAATTAAAATTCACGCACTATAGCCAAAGTTTCTGTCCTGCACCGCACAAACCAACATGCATCGTAAACATCCTAAAGGCAAACCTTGGCACATTATTTTTATAATACAATGGAATTGTACAAGGGGATAATTATTTTTGTTGAAAAGTTTCTATAATCAAGATTCACAAAGTTGCCGTGAGCATGAACAAAGTTCAAGGCTAGCTCCCACTTCAACAATGCTTGTCTCTATCACTTTCACTTTCCTTTTTGAAAAAGTTTTGGGCTCCCCTCTTTATTTTTGTTGTTTTTAAACTATATAAAAGCACTCAAAAGAAATAAATGACTCTCTAAAACTTCCGGGTTGTCTCCCTGGCAGCGCTTTCTTTAAAGCCATTAAGCTAGGCATGCTGTGCTCAAGTAGTGAATCCACCCGGATCCCAAGCTATATCAAAGCCAATTTGAATCAACAATGATTTGTAATTTAGTAGTGAGCACAAAGCAACATATATCAAGCAACAACGAAGTCTAATTCTCTTCCTATGCATAGGCATGTCATAAAAGAACAATTCATGCACACAAAGTAAAGGCCAATGCATAGTATAAACAGTTTCTTGCAATTTTGTTGTATTGGAAACATAAAGAGGTGGAGATGTAGTTCCTCTCTCATAATAATTGCAAGTAGGAGCAGCAAGCACATGCATATTATGTCTATCAAAATCATCATGTGTAGTAGTAAAAGACAACCCATCAATATAATCCTTAATAAGGGCAAACTTCTCTGGTATAGTGTAGTCGGGAGAATTCAAAAAGATAATAGGACTATCATGAGTGGGTGCAATAGCAACAATTTCATGTTTAACATAAGGAACTATAGCAAGTTCATCTCCATAAGCATAATTCATATTGGCATCTTGGCCACAAGTATAGCAAGCATCATCAAAAAGGGATATTTCAAGAGAATCAATAGGATCATAACAGTCATCATAGCAATCATCCTTCGATAAGCACGAAGGGGAATTAAACAATGTATGAGTTGAAGAGTTACTCTCATTAGAAGGTGGGCATGGGTGATCAATCCGCTCTTCCTCCTTTTGTTCTTCGCTCTCCTCATCTTTTTCATCCAATGAGCTCACAGTTTCATCAATTTCTTCTTCCATAGACTCCTGCAAAATATTAGTCTCTTCTTGGACAGCGGAGTAGTACTCAATATATGGTTCAACATAGGCATTAGAAGCATAATTATCATAGCAATATTTAAGTATGGAAAATTTTTCATATTTGTAAAGAGTAGCATCATACTTTTCAATCAAAGAAGCAATTTCGTAATCACCCTTAAAAGCAAGAAATTCTTCAATTTGGTGAACATCATAGTAACTATAAACACCCTTAGCATAAGAGGATATGATTCCATTATCACTAGACAAACATTGGTAGGGAAGGTGTTTCTTAGGGTCTTCAGAACAACAAGTATAATCATATATTTCACATAAATTCCAAGCATAGCATTGCAAACGATGAATTTGATCCAGTAAAGTTTTCCCTTTTTCAGATATTCAGTGTCGCACATAACAAGCATGATCATCTAAAGATTTGCCCTCAACTAAACTAGTTGGGGTTTTAGCACGAGCACATAGGGATTGAAGATGATCCAAGTAATAAGCTTCAGCAGTGTGATAGATTTTGAGTGGTTCTTCAACCATTGGTTTAGTAGGTACAACTAATTTTTTTTGGTATTTTGCGTTTCCTACCCATAACTAAAGATAGAAAACAACTAAGAACAGCAAATAAAAATTACTTAGTGATAAAGCAAACAAGAACACACGAGAAAATTCACCCCACGCTATTGCTCCCTGGCAATGGCGCCAGAAAAAGGTCTTGATAACCCACAAGTATAGGGGATCAATTGTAGCCTCTTTCGATAAGTAAGAGTGTCGAACCCAACGAGGAGCTAAAGGTAGAACAAATATTCCCTCAAGTTCTATCGACCAACGATACAACTCTACGCACACTTGACGTTCGCTTTACCGAAAACAAGTATGAAACTAGAAGTACTTTGTAGGTGTTTTTGGGTAAGCTTGCAAGAAAGTAAAGAACACGAAAATAAAAGCTAGGGGCTGTTTAGATAAAGACACAACTAAATTAGTTTTAGTAGAGAGCTTTTGTCAACAAGAAAGTTATTTGTCCCTAGGCAATCGATAACTAGACCGGTAATCATTATTGCAATTTTATTTGAGGGAGAGGCATAAGCTAACATACTTTCTCTACTTGGATCATATACACTTATGATTGGAACTCTAGCAAGCATCTGCAACTACTAAATATTCATTAAGGTAAAACCCAGCCATAGCATTAAAGTATCAAGTCCCCTTTATCCCATACGCAAACAACCTACTTACTCGGGTCTGTGCTTCTGTCACTCACGCCACCCACCATAAGCAAATCATGAACATATTGCAAACCCTACAGCGGGAATCCCTCACGCTTGCGCGACACGGAGAGCACCATAGGACAACACCAATAATAAAACATACAACTCAAACCAATCTTGATCATCAAATAGCCATTAGGACAAAATAGATCTACTCAAACATCATAGGATAGCCATACATCATTGGGAAATAATATATAGCGTTGAGCACCATGTTTAAGTAGAGATTACAGCGGGTAAGAGAGAGGTTACACCGCTGCATAGAGGGGGGGAAGAGTTGGTGATGATGGCGGTGAAGTTGTTGGTGAAGATGGCGGTGATGATGATGGCCCCGGCAGCGCTTCGGCGCCACCGGAAGCAAGGGGGAGAGGGCCCCCATTCTTCTTCTTCTTCATTGACCTCCTACCTAGATGGGAGAAGGGTTTCCCCTCTGGTCCTTGGCTCCCATGGCGTGGGAGGGGTGAGAGCCCCTCCGAGATTGGATCTATCTCTCTGTCTCTCTCTGGTTCTGCGTTCTCTTATCGCTTTGTTTCACCGTTTCGTGTATATATGGAGATCCGTAACTCCGATTGGCCTGAAACCTTTGCCGTGATTTTTTTTCTGAATATTAGCTTTCTTGTGGCAAAAGAAGAGCGTCAACCACCTTACGATGGGCTCACGAGGGTAGGGGCGCGCCCTAAGGGGGGGGCCCTGCCTCGTGACCACCTCGGGCACTAGTTCGTGTTGATTTTCCTTCCAAATTTTCCATATTTTCCAAAAATAAGCTCCATACGTTTTTATCCCATTTGGACTCCGTTTGATATGGATATTCTGCGAAACAAAAAACATGCAACAGACAGGAACTGGCACTGGGCACTGGATCAATATGTTAGTCCCAAAAATAGTATAAAAAGTTGCCAAAAAGTATATGGAAGTTGTAGAATATTGGCATGGAACAATCAAAAATTATAGATACCACGGAGACGTATCACAGACCAGTGTAAGTATTGAGGTACCGCCGGTTCAACAGAGTTTACTGCCCTCTTGTGAAGCTTATGATCACGCTTACACAAGCTAGTGGTGAAGACATGATATTGTCCACTATTTAACTGCTTAGGATTGCTCTGATAACCCGACTGTTGCTGCTGGTTCCCCTGATGGTTATAACCTCCCTGGTTTCCCTGGTTCCCTTGATAGCTATGTCCGGTTTGATTTCCCTGAAATCCTGAACCGGAGCTTCCACCTCCGTAACCTGGCCCGTGGAAACCACCTCCTGAACCGTCGGGCGGGCCATTATCATACTAAAACATATTGGAGTTCTTGAAATCTCGCATGATATAACAATCCTTCCAAAGATGTGATGTTGGCTTCTCCTTTGATCCATGCTTTGGATAGGGTTTATTTAATAGGCGCTCCAAATTGGGGCCTGAACCTCTGCCTCTCTAGGGCTGCTTGCCCTTACGGTGCTGACCATTCTCCTGAGCATTGGTGTTAGCCACAAAGTCCAAACTATTGTCGGCCTTGGGCTTACCATTGTTCCCATGGCCTGTCGGATTATGCTGCTGACCCTTGGTGTTGCCATTCTTTTTACCTTTCCCCAGTTTGTCCTCCTCTGAGTCAGGGTCTTTGGTATTATCTGAATCGGCGTATTTAACCAAAGCGGCCATAAGTGTTGACATATCATTGCAGTGACGTTTGAGCCTTCCTAACTTCTGTTTGAGCGGCAGAAAATGGCAATTGCCCTCCAATGTTAGCACTGTGGTATCTGCATTGATATGATTTGATGAATGCAAAATAGCTGAGACCCACTTTACCAAATGAGTTGTGGACTCCCCATCCTCTTGGACACAAGCGGCTAGATCCACAATTGACATGGGCTGTTTACAAGTATCTTTAAAGTTCTGTATAAACCGGTGCTTCAATTTGGCCCATGATCTGACAGAGTTAGTTGGTAATCTCTTCAACCAAGTACAAGTTGTTCCTTCCAACATCATGGTGAAGTATTTAGCACATACTGCTTCATCCACATCTAACATCTCCATTGCCATCTCGTAGCTTTCAACCCATGCCTCTGGTTGCAGATCAGCGGTATAATTGGGTACCTTACGAGGTCCTTTGAAATCCTTGGGCAGTCTCACATTACGCAAAGCGGGGGTAAGACACGGCACCCCTAAGGAACTGAATACCACACCTGGCTCTATTGAAGCGGTAGGGTGAACTGGAGTAGGTTGACGGGCTCCGTGTAGAGCTGCTAACTCGGCCTCTCGATGCGCGCGACCATGGTCCACCACATCATGTGCATTAGCACCTCCCCTTGCCGGGTTGTGCCCTCGCGGCGGATTACGATGACGTGCGCTGCTTGATACGGCCGGTTCATCCTCAACGTGTCTGTTGTAGCTCCGACTTGGATGGGGGGTGGAATGAATCCTCTCACGGCTGTGTGAATATGCCTGCTGCTGGTTTAGAGCTGTTTGAAGGAGATCTCTGGCCCGTCGTGCCTCGATCGCAACTGGTGATTCGCCATCGGTCGGGAGGGCTGCCAATCGTGAAGCGGCAGCCACAATGTTGTCCAACGGGTTGGAGTAATGCCCGGGAGGTGTTGGAACATAATGTGGCACAATGTTGTTCTGACGAGGCGGGTCCATCGTGCGCGGCTGAACCGGCGCTCTTATCCCTGGCACCTTTGTCCGGTTTAATATTGGTTGGTTACTAGTTCCTGCTCCTGGCATATTGAAGAGATTTCGTGGCTCATAACCCGACGGGAGATGCGATCGGTATCTTCTTCTCATGACTTCTTCTGAAGCGTTCTTATCCAGCCTAATCCGGTAGGCCTGAGCTTCCAACTCGGCCCGTTCTATAGCCATCCTAGCGTTCTCTGCCGCTAGGTCCGCTTTAGCCTGAGCTATCTGATCTTTCACTTTTGCAATCTCCGCATTGTGCTGATCCCGGGCTGCTACATCCACCTCTACGGCCATCAATGTTGCCAAAGCGTCGAACAAGTCAGACAGAACTTGAGCCGGAGGCGGCGCAGAGCTTCCTGCCCCCACCGGCGTGGCCATTGCTGAACCGGAGAGTATTGCTGTGGCGGTTGATGAGTGGGGCGGTGATTGTGTACCGGCCATGAAGATAGCGGCCCGGCTCGGCAGATCGGGAGAGTCCGGAATACTGTTGCCCTCGGAACCTCCACTAATCCGGCCATCCTACAACTGATATAGCGATTCGGTCTCTCCAGAAGACTCGTCGTCGGAGCAGACAACGGTTTCTCCATCGGATGCCGGTCCATCCTCATATTCTGCTCCATGGATGACACCTATGAAAACATGCTTTGCCATGGGCTGAACCGGGGAAGGGCTTGCACGCTGAGCCGTCTCGATGATGTCGGTGCAGGTGTCCGTCTCAGGGCTCGGTTCGCCAATCTTGCCGATGAAGACGTGAATCCCACCAAAGGGGACCCGGTACCCGTAGCCTCGGGGCCCCATCTCGCGTTGTCGATGTAGAGCTTTCCGCGACGACTCTTCGTCATCCGGCCCACAGTGTATCCCTTGAGTCCATCAAAGCTGCCCTTTAAGAACTTGAAACCATAGTGCGATAGCCCCACGGTGGGCGCCAACTATCGTGGGTTTGTCATGGCAGATGTCCTTGTGAAAGGACTTAGTCGTGGAGCCATCGCTACGGGTTAGCTTAAAGGGGTTAAACCGGACAAGGAGACACAGGAAGTTTATACTAGTTCGGCCCCTTCGATGAAGGTAAAAGCCTACGCCTAGTTGTGATTGGTATTGCTAGGGTTTTCGATGACCAGGGAGCGAATCCGCTTTGACTGGCTCTCGAGTTGTGTGTCTTGTCCCTAAACCGCTGCCAGGTCGTCCCTTTATATACATAGGTTGATGCCCGCCGGTTTACAGAGTCCCGGAGCCGGATCATAAACGTGTCCGGTTCGGTCTCTATACTTTCTATCTTACAATGAAAGTTATATAATAAGGTCGGTTTACATCTACAAGCCTTAATTCGCCTTTGGGCCTTGGGCCTTCATAAAGCGCCATCATTCTCACGTCTTCATGGGCTTCTAATCTTCATAAAGTTAATCCGGCTACTCCTGGCTGGTTTACGTCCTTTAGTAATATCCCTAACACTTTGTCTACATCATGCCATTGCTTAAGGGGTTACTCCGTTCTTTATGTACTTAATACTCTAGATGCATGCTAGATAGCGGTCGATGAGTGGAGTAATAGTAGTAGATGCAGGCAGGAGTCGGTGTACTTGTCTCAGACGTGATGCCTATATACATGATCATTGCCTTGTATATCGTCATAATTATTCGCTTTCCTATCAATTGCCCAACAGTAATTTGTTTACCCATCGTATGCTATGTTCAAGAGAGAAGCCTCTAGTGAAAACTATGCCCCCCGGGTCTATCTTAATCATGTATTAAAATCCAAAAATATCTTGCTGCAATTTATTTACTTTTATTTTATTTTGTGTTTTTATTTATCTATCTATCACTACGAGATTTGATCCTCGCAATTAACCGCCAAGGGATTGACAACCCTTTTGTTTGCATTCTGTGCAAGCGTTTGTTATTTTGTGTGTCGATATTGCTAACGAGGTGTTGCGTGGCTCTCTACTGGATTGCTAACCTTGGTTATTAATTGAGGGAAATACATATCTCTACTATACTGCATCATCCTCTCCTCTTCAAGGGAAAGCCAACGCAACTCACATGTAGCACTTTGCATCTCTCTCCGGTCTATCCATTTGATTTGGCCAACTAGATTAATTTATCTTCTGTGGGAGAGGTGCTTTGTGATGGGTTCAATCTTGCGGTGTCCTCACCGAGTGACAGTAGGCGTAGCGAGGCACGTATTTGTATTGTTGCCATTAAGGGTAAAATGACGGGGTTTAATCATATTCCTTGATTTTATTCTATCTACATCATGTCATCTTGCTTAAAGCCTTACTCTGTTTTTCATGAACTTAATACCATAGATGCAGGCATGAGTCGGTGTATTGGTGGAGTAATAGTAGTAGATGCAGATAGGAGTCGGTCTACCTGTCACGGAGGTTATCCTTATATACATGATCATTGCCATGAATAACGTCATAACTATGCGCTTTTCTATCAACTACCCAACAGTAATTTTTCTACCCACCGTATGCTATTTTGTGAGAGAGAAGCCTCTAGTGAAAACTATGCCCCCCTGGGTCTACTTTTATCATATTACTAAAACCAAAAATACCTTGTTGCAATTTTACTCTTTTTATTTTACTTTTCAATTTATCTAGCTATCACTACCAGATTTAATCCTTGCAAGTAACGAGTTCAAGGGGATTGACAACACTCTTGCCCGCGTTGGGTGCAAGTATTTGCTCTTGTGTGAGTATGTACTGCTTACTAGGATTTGCTTGGTTCTCCTATTGGTTCGGTAACCTTGGTTCTCACTGAGGGAGATACTGACCGCTACTATGCTTCACCCTTCCTCTTCAGGAAAAATCCCAACACAACTCACAAGTAGCAGGGGAGTAGGGTACGACGTAACCTCCTCGAGCCCAGCTTGATTGTGGGAGGGGGATTTGGCGCCGTCACCGAAGCTCAGGGCCAGTGAAGGCCTCGCACGCCGTTGCCTGAGTCCTCCTCGCCCAGGAGATCGCACTGCATGTGTTGTGTAAAAGAGAGAGAAAACAAGGGTAAGGCTTCATGGCTTACATCACCTTGCTAATTAGAGTGAGGGTGTTAGACCACTCACCTGATGCTCGCGAGGTTGGCAAGAGTCCTCAGAGGAGCTCAAGCTTATCTGCTCAATGGGCACGAAGACTGGCCCGTCATGGCCTCCTGGGTCCTCCTTGGCGCTTAGAGACCCGAGGGGAAGCCAACTTCTCGGCATCCTCCGACACCTTCCTCTCCCTCTTGCAACCTAGGGAGGATTAAACCACGCTAGATTCCTCCGGCTATTCAGAGACGGATTCAGATCCCGAGCCCTGCAGGCTCACAGTAGGTGGGTCGGAGGCGCTACCCCATGTGGTCGGGTCTTTGGCCCTAGTCTTCTTGGGCTCATGGGGCTTTTTCGGCTTGACTTCAACCACATAGGGTCCTCGATCAAGAGCCCCTCTAGCACGGGGTTCAAGGGACAAAAATCCTGCTGAGGGTCCGGAGACTTGAACAACTTCATGCAGGTGCGCCAATCTTGCATAACAAAAATGTGTAGCCGACGATTCAGATAAAGAATACGACAAGAATGAAAATAGCGAGTCAAGGTACTAAAGATATACCTCGGTAGACGGGTGTGCTCGGCAGAAGCCGATGTCATTTTCCTCGATTCTGAACTTGTTTTCCTTATCCTAGGGCTTGAAAAGGATCTTCCACATCCCACCAAGGTCATTTCTTCGGCAGAAGCTTCAGATCGTTGTGTCCTAACTTTCTGGCGCATACCTCCACATGGGGGATGCTCGGGCCTGGAGGGGTTGGATCATGTGGTGGAGCATCACATGGACCCCATCCACTAGGGTAACACCCTCGGCAATGATGGCCCTGATCCGGTTTTGGGCACCACCACCTCCTTCTAGTTCCCCTAGTCGAGGTTCTTGACTGTCCACAAATGCAACCTCTTCAAAGGTGCAGCCGAGAAGGGAAGGACCCCTTCATGATCCCCTGACGACACATTGGTCATGTAAAACCTCTTCCTGCCATTGCTTCACCATCTC
Source organism: Triticum urartu (assembly GCF_003073215.2). Classification (NCBI taxonomy): domain Eukaryota; kingdom Viridiplantae; phylum Streptophyta; class Magnoliopsida; order Poales; family Poaceae; genus Triticum; species Triticum urartu. The sequence goes on from NC_053028.1 coordinate 269,456,703, forward strand.
GATGAACTTTCCCTTCTGCCAGTCGACGTTGTTGAGCTTGCTGATCATGCCCCCTCCCCTGCACTCCATGAGATTGGGGTCGTTGCTGTGTGGCTTGACGCAAAACAACTTCAGCCAGAGCCCAAAGTGGGGCTCTATGCGGATGAAGGCCTCGTAGAAAGTGATATAGGTGGAAATTTGGATGATTGAAGGGCGCGATGCTAGAATTTAAGCCGGTAGAAGAATAACAGGACCTGGAGAAACGATGAAGGGGAAAACCTAAACCTCAGATGAGGTGAGAAACAAAAATGACCCGCTGACCATCCCGAGGATCTGGAATCTGGGAGGCTAAACAAATCTCCTCGACAACGAGGGAGGAGCACCACTTGACCACACCCTGAGGAGGGACGTAGCCCCTTGCCTGCAGCTTCCTGATGGTGCCTGTCGTGATGACGGAGTGCATCCACATCCCTCCCTTTCTCGCTGACTTCTTCTCGGTCTCCTGGACTGCGACACCTTTCCCCTTGCCAACCATCTCGTGAGGATGCGGTGGGGGAAATGGGTGGAGAGGAAGGAAGGCAAAATGTGTTGCGGGTCTCCGACCATTGGAGCTTGGGAGTGATAAGTCTCCAACATATCTATAATTTTTGATTGTTTCATGCTATTATATTATCTGTTTTGGATGTTTTATATGCATTAATATGCTAATTTATATTATTTTTGGGACTAACCTATTAACCTAGAGCCCAGTGCTAGTTCCTGTTTTTCCCTGTTTTTGAGTTTCGTAGAAAAGGAACACCAAACGGAGTCCAAATGGAATAAAACATAAGCGGTGATTTTTCTTGAACCAGAAGACAACCAAGAGAGTTGGATATGAAGTTGGAGGAGCCACGAGGTGGCCACAAGGACGGAGGGCGCGCCCAGGGGGGTAGGGAGCGCACCCACCCTTGTGGGCCCCTCGTGCACCTCCTAACCTAATTCTTTTGCCTATATATTCCCATATATCCCCAAACCAACAGAGGCATCCACGAAAACACTTTTCCACCACCGAAACCTTCTGTACTCGTGAGATCCCATCTAGGGACCTTTTCCGGCACCCTGCCGGAGGGGGATTCGATCACGGAGGGCTTCTACATCAACTTTATTGCCCTTCCGATGAAGCATGAGTAGTTTACCACAGACCTACGGGTCCATAGTTAGTAGCTAGATGGCTTCTTCTCTCTCTTTGATTCTCAATACCATGTTCTCCTCGATGTTCTTGGAGATCTATTCAATGTAATACTTTTTTTACGGTGTGTTTGCCGAGATCCGATGAATTGTAGATTTATGATCAGCTTATCTATGAATATTATTTGAATCTCATCTCAATTCTTTTATGCATGATTTGATATCTTTGTAATTCTCTTCGAACTATCGGTTTGTTTTGGCCAACTAGATTGGTTTTTCATGCAATGGGAGAAGTTCTTAGATTTGGGTTCAATCTTGCAGTGTCCTTTCCCAGTGACAGTAGGGGGAGCAAGGCACGTATTGTATTGTTGCCATCGAGGATAAAAAGATGGGGGTTTCATCATATTTCTTGAGTACATCATGTCATCTTACTTAATGCATTACTCTGTTCTTTATGAACTTAATACTCTAGAAGCATGCTGGAAGCGGTAGATGTGTGGAGTAATAGTAGTAGATGCAGAATCGTTTCGGTCTACTTGACATGGACATGATGCCTATATTCATGATCATTGCCTTAGATATCATCATAACTTTGCACTTTTCTATCAATTGCTTGGCAGTAATTTGTTCACCCATCGTATTATTTGCTATCTTGAGAGAAGCCTCTAGTGAAACCTATGGCCCCCGGGTCTATTTTCCATCATATAAGTTTCTATTTTCCACCATATAAGTTTCCGATCTACAATATTAGCTTTAGATCTACTATTTTTTCAATCAATTACTTTCCAATCTATAAACCAAAAATACCAAAAATATTTACTTTATCATTTATCTATCTCTATAAGATCTCACTTTTGCAAGTAACCGTGAAGGGATTGACAGCCCCTTTATCGCGCTGGGTGCATGTAGTTTGATTGTTTGTGCGGGTATTCGGTGATTTGTGCATTGTCTCCTACTGGATTGATACCTTGGTTCTCAAACTGAGGGAAATAATTATCTCTACTTTGCTGCATCACCCTTTCCTCTTCATGGGAAAAACCAAAGCAAGCTCAAGAAGTAGCAAGAAGAATTTCTGGCGCCGTTGCCGGGGAGATCTACGCCAAGTCAAGACATACCAAGTACCCATCATAAACACTCATCTCTTGCATTACATACACCATTCGCCTCTCATTTTCCTCTCCACCACTTCTAAAACGATTTTCAAAAAGATTTGCCTTTTCTTCGCCCCTCTTCCTTTCGTCTTCTTCATTTGCTTTCAGTTTGCTCGTTTGCTAGATTTGTTTGCTGCCACCATGTCTGAATCTGGGGAAGTTATCATTGAAAATCTTGAGGAAAAACTAGAATCTTGTTCTTTGGATCATGAAACTAAAACTCCTCCTAATTACAAAACAAAAATATTTCGTGTGGGGGATGGTAATATTATTGGAAAGAGTGTTATTCAAGAATTCTTTAATTGTACGGGATCTATGCCTACTAATAATAGATTTATTCTTATTGATACAAACTATTATGAGGATGCCACTGTTATTCTTGTTGAGAAATTAGAAAGAAAATTAAATTGCCATATGAATCTATTATGAGAGCTACTTATGGATTGTATACCAAAGATGACAATACCTAGATCTATTCGTGCTTTTATGCCTAGCTAGGGGCGTTAAACAATAGCGCTTGTTGGGAGGCAACCGAATTTTATTTTTGTTTTTGCTTTTTAGGTTCTGTTTTGCATTAAATAATTCATCTAGCTTCTGGTTATATGTGGTTTTTGTGTTTCAATTAGTGTTTGTGCCAAGTAAGACCTTTGGGATAGCTTACGGTGATAGTTGATTTGATCTTGCTGAAAAACAGAAACTTTTGCGCTCAGGAAAACTATTCTCATTTTCAACAGAAGCATCATAAAATACTGATTCTTTTTGAAGCAGATTAATAAACAAATTTATTAGGTTGTCCTAATTTTCAAAACTTTTAAAGTTACAAAAGTATTCGAGAGTTACGGATTGCTACAGACTATTTTGTTTTTGACATATTCTGTTTTCTATGTGTTGTTTGCTGATTTAAATGATTCTATGAGTATTATCAGGGGGTATGAACCATGGAAAAGTGGGAATACAATAGATATTACAGCAATATAAATAAAGAATGAGTTCACAACAGTACCAAAAGTGGTGATTTATTTTCTTATACTAACAGAGCTTATGAGATTTTCTGTTGAGTTTTGTGTTGTGAAGTTTTCAAGTTTTGTGTAAGGATTTGATGGACTATGGAATAAGGAGTGACAAGATCCTAAGCTTGGGGATTCCCAAGGCACCCAAAGGTAATATTCAAGGATAACCAAGAGACTAAGCTTGGATGCCCCGGAAGGCATCCCCTCTTTCGTCTTTGTCTATCGGTAACTTTAGTTGAGGCTATATTTTCATTCACCACATGATATGTGTTTTGCTTGGAGCGTGTTGTATGATTTGAGTCTTTGATTTTTAGTTTGCCACAATCATCCTTGCTGTACACACCTTTTGAGAGGGACATGCATGAATCGTGATTTGTTAGAATACTCTATGTGCTTCACTTATATCTTTTGAGCTAGGCAATTTTGCTCTAGTGCTTCACTTATATCTTTTTAGAGCACGGTGGTGGTTTTATTTTATAGAAATTGTTGAACTCTCAGCTTCGCTTATATTATTTTGAGAGTCTTTAAATAGCATGGTAATTTGCTTTGGTTATAAATTTAGTCCTAATATGATAGTCATCCAAGAGGGATATAATAAAAACTTTCATATAAAGTGCATTGAATACTTTGAGAAGTTTGATTCCTTATGATTGTTTTGAGATATAAATGTTGGGGAATGTAGCATGTAATTTCAAAAAAAAAATCCTACGATTAAGCAAGATCTATCTAGGAGATGCATAGTAACGAGAGGGGGAGAGTGTGTCCACGTACCCTCGTAGACCGAAAGCGGAAGCGTTAGGTTAACACGGTTGATGTAGTCGAACGTCTTCGCAATCCAACCGATCAAGTACCGAATGTACGGCACCTCCAAGTTCAGCACACGTTCAGCTCGATGACGTCCCTCGAACTCTTGATCCAGCAGAGGGTCGAGGGAGAGTTCCGTCAGCATGACGGCATGGTGACGGTGATGGTGATGTGATCCATGCAGGGCTTCTCCTAAGCACTACGACTCTATGACCGGAGGAGTAAACTATGGAGGGGGGCACCGCACACGGCTAAGAGAACAATTGATGTGCCTTTAGGGTGCCCCCCACCCTCGTATATAAAGGAGGGGAGGAGGGGGTGGCCGGCCAAGAGGGGCACGCCATGGGGGAGTACTACTAGGACTCCTAGTCCTAGTAGGATTCGCCCCCCCCCCCCCCCCCCCCCCCCCGCCCTTTTTCCTTTCTTCACCGGAGGGAAAAGGAAGGAAAGGGAGTAGGAGAAGGAACGGGGGTGGCGCCCCCTTCCCTAAACCAGTTCGGCCTCCTCCCTTGTGGGGGGTGTCGGTGTCAAAACCGGCGGATCTCGGGTAGGGGGTCCCGAACTGTGCGTCTAAGGTCGATGGTAATAGGAGACAGGGGACACAATGTTTTACCCAGGTTCGGGCCCTCTCTATGGAGGTAATACCCTACGTCCTGCTTGATTGATCTTGATGAATATGAGTATTACAAGAGTTGATCTACCATGAGATTGTAATGTCTAACCCTAAGGCCTAGCCTGTATGGTTATGATAATGAGTCTCCTCCGGACTAAGTCCTCCGGTTTATATAGACACCTGGAGGGATCTAGGGTTACACAAGGTCGGTTACAAAGAAAGGAATCTACATATTTGGTCTCCAAGCTTGCCTTCCACACCAAGGAGAGTCCCATCCGGGCACGGGTGCAGTCTTCGGTCTTCGTATCTTCACAGCCCATCAGTCCGGCCCATGGCTAACAGGCCGGACGCCCGAGAACCCCTTAGTCCAGGACTCCCTCAGTAGCCCCTGAACCTGGCTTCAATGGCAAGGTATCCAGCGCGTAGATCTGTCTTCGGCATTGCAAGGTGGGTTCCTCCTTCCGAACACCAAGGTAGTCTTCGGATGTATTGAACGTGTCCGGACCTTTAACACACACCACACACAACCGTAGAGAGAATATAATATTCCACGAGTATAATCTGCTGACAACTTTTTTACAACATGACATCACGTCTGCCCGGTCACTATACCGAACCGTTTTGCCTGCCATCCCGTGTTTCGAGATGCAATTTCCATTGGCATGTCTTGTCAAAGCAGAGATCGTGTCCCCTTATTGCGGGATCCTTATCAATACGGGCGTGGGTAACCCAACCGTGTCGTTTACACAGCCCTTGGGAGTAGGCGAGTTTTAAGGCGAGTATGAAGGCGTTTGACATTCGTGGCCTTTATAAGGGGATAAGTATTCATCCTCATTCACCCACGCCTTCTCCTTCCTCTGCCCATCCATTCTTGAGCTCCAGCGCCCAAGCTCTAGCTTCCCCTGCCAGAGAAAGCACTCCAACCATGTCCGCATCCAGAGCTGGAGGCAAGTGGATGGCCTCCTCTGTTATGAAGAAAGACATCAAGGAGCTCCGAGAGGCCGGATACCTGGCCAAGGAGATCGTTCACCGTCTCCCATCCGAGGGACAGATCGTCCCTACCCCAGAGCCCCATGAGAGGATTGTGTTTCTCACAGATTTCGTCTGCGGGCCGGGATTCCCTCTCCACCCGTTTATCCGTGGACTGATGTTTTACTACGGGCTGGACTTCCATGATCTAGCCCCCAACTTTATCCTCAACCTCTCGGCATTTATAGTCGTTTGCGAGGCCTTTCTCCGTATCCCACCTCACTTCGGCCTATGGCTGAAGACCTTCAATGTAAAGCCGAAGGTGGTGAGAGGCCAACAAGCAGAGTGCGGAGGCGCCATGGTGGGCAAGATGCCCAATGTCACATGGCCCGAAGGCTCCTTTGTGGAGACGGTGAAGGGGTGGCAATCGGGGTGGTTCTACATCACCAAGCCGCGCGACACCAACTGGGGCGGCGGCCCCCGAATTACGATCCGGAGTTCCAATGCGGCTCACCTCCTGGCAAGAGAAGGGTCTAACCCGGGGTCCTTCGAAGGAGCTAACTGGGTTCCGGACGTGCGTTCAGAACATGATAACCAAGAGAATCAAACTTGTTAACGTGATCCAGGTTATGCTCATTCGGCGAATCCTTCCATGCCAACACTGGACTTGCTATTTGTAGGAGTTCGATCCAGCCAAGCACCAGACGCTACTAGAGCTCTTCGGCACGACGCACGAAGACATCTGGAAAGTGCTCTTCAAGGCCGGCGAGACACCACCGCCTACGACCGAGGATCGTGGGCTTAGATTAAAACGCCAGGCTAATTCGGTAAGTTCTTTCATGTTTTTAAGGTATAGCCTTTGCTGGTATATTTTGAGAAGGAGTCTAATCCTTCCTATCAAGTTTTTAGGCCTGGATCGACATAGCGGGGCGGATTAACTGTCCGGCTCCACTGCCCGAAGACCAAGAAACCCAAATTCTGATGAAGATGTTGTTTCTGGCGCCTTATGATGTGCTGGAGAAGAAGGCCAAGAAAACGGCCAGGGGGGCCCGAAGTGGCCTTTGCCGAAAAGGCACTTCAGACGTGACGTCCGAAGACAAGACTCACTCTTCAGCCACCGAAGACGACGACGAGGAGGAGGAAGAAAGCGACTCCCCCCTGGGGGGAGGAAGAAAAGGTAGGCCTCCCCAAATTTGGAGGCGAAGGCGCCCAAGAGGGGGAAGGGCTCCCTTGCAGATAACTCCACGTGGGATGTCAATAGCAGTCTGGAGCGAATGCCCCGGACCAAGCCTCGGGCCACCTCGTAAGTACCAAAAACCTTATGCATGTCCAAATTAAATGCCTGGACTTTCCATTTTGTAATATTAATATGTTTAAATTATGACATCACAGTCCGGCCCGCGATAGCTCCCCGCGATCCTTGACAGAGGGTTCGCTAGATTCAAAGGAGATGGCTAGTATGTCACCGCCGCCCGCTCACTCTGTCTCGGCCAAGGGTGATGATGAGGTGGTGTCCCAAAGGACCTTCCCAGATCGGGAGGAGATTCCAGAGATCGTCGGGGTGGTGCCCAAGGATGACTCCTCGGCTGCCGGACACATGGGGGAAAAAGCCCCCGTGGGGACTGATGATGGGGGCCAAATTCCATTCGGCCCCCAGCCGAATACCATTCCGGAGACCTACATGGCTCCAGAGTCCAGCGAACGGCCTTCCCCGAAAGGAGGAGGTGTGCTTGTTTCTCCGGTGACCTTTGTCCAACCAGAGGCACCGGATAATCTACTGGAAGCGATGCGAGGCGCTTCCATTGTGGATGAACACCGTGTCCTTATGGGTACGGTGATCGAGAAGGTTCAGTCCACCAAAAGCGGACTGACTGAAGCTTGTTCTTGCCTTTTAAACAGGCTTTGAGGTAAGTAATGATATTCTAGAAAGGATATCACAGTGTAGGTAGTAGCCCTGATGCTCTGTTCGGTGTTCGGAAAGAAAAAGCCGATCAGAGGATCAAAATAATTTTCGCAGGAGTCTAACATAAGATGTCTATGTGAATAAGCAGGCGTCGCTGCTGGCTGTTGCCGCTCATACTGCGGAGGTCTCCGGACTGAAGCAGAGCCTGGAGCAGGCCGAAGAAGAGCTCGGCCTCATGAAGAAGCAGCTGGAGGAAAGCCAAGGTATGTAGTGACCTGCGTGTATATTTAGGAAGGATGAATGTTTCGTGCTGGCTAAAGTGTCATGAATTTTATTAGGGGCCACGACCGAGGTGGTGGCCCTTAAGAAGGCGTTAGCCGAGGCCGAGGACAAAGCGGCCAATGAGCGCGCCACGTGCGAGAAACACGAGGCCCGGGTCAGCGAGGTACAGCAAGAGCTCCAGGATGCCGTCAAGAAGTACCAGTCCTTGGAGCGTGATTCTAAGATGCAAGCGTCTGAACTTGTGAAGGCCCGCCAGAGCGCACAAGAGGCTCGAGCCGAGGCCCAGAGCGCCCTTCAGGAAATCCAGGCGGCCAAGAAGATCGCGGTGGGTAAGGCTTTCATTATGCAAAGCAAGTCTGTGAAGGAAACGTTCCTTTTACTTACCCGAATTTGGAGCTCTCCAGGGGCGTTTACGGATCTGCCGCGCAGCGTATCAGATGCTGCTGAGTTCTATCGAGCCGAAGAAGGGAGTTCTATGGATAAGATGTTCTGGTCTCAATATTTTGGACCAGAACATCCATTCCCCTTCGGCGACCAGCTAAAACAGCTGGTCGAGCTGCACAAGGCGGCCGAGCAAGCCATGAAGGACCTGATAGTCCGACTATGGCCTGCCGCACCGATACCCAGCAGCTACTTCAGACTTGTGAAGCGGCTTGTTAGTGCCTGCCCACGGCTTGAGGTCATAAAGTGGTCGGTCTGTATTGAAGGTGCACGGATGGCCTTTGCCCGTGTCAAGATGCACTGGGCGAAGATGGATGCCAAGAAGCTAATGACCGAGGGGCCGCCTGAGGGCAAGGAGCACCGCCGACCCGAGTTGTATTTTGATGGTGTATTCCCATGAAAACATTCGTATTATCCTGTCCTGTAACATAAAACAATGATGTTATGCAATATAATGCTTGTTATGTTTTAATTTTTTCCTCCTATGCGGACGTGTTGTATGAAATCTGAGGGTTGGCCAGTCATCGACTTCTTCCCCCACGTAGGTAGTACGAGGGTGTTCGGGATGGAATCTAAACAATCTTGATCCAATTATATGGTCCTTGAAGGAGTTGTTTAGCGCAACGAACCAGGAAACCAGACTATGCGGCTTGAACGCCCTCACTTAACCATAGGAGTTTTATAATAAAAACATGGGCGCAGCCCCTAGTATCCGAACTAGAGTGCTATAAGCATCTAATCATGAAGTATCGATCCTTCGCGTAATGCGGAAGAAACCTCCAACGATTTACAACCTCCGAACAGCTCATCGTCTCTCGCTGCATCATGACAGTCAGTTTTCGGCTTTATCTACCGAGGTGCTCCTTTGGGAAAACTAAGGCACAATCGCAGTAGTTCTCCCTTTACTACCTTAGCCGATATAGCGGAACGTAAGGTAGCAAGCACAGGAGCTGGGCAACCCAACTATTGACCAAAGACATGATTCAGAGCCAATGCATATAATGCTAAATTCGGGGTGCCAAACTATACTTATAAAAAGTGTTCGGACTTTTGTTGTCGTAGTGTGGGGTGTTATGAAGCCCCTGGAAAACATCAAACATACCAAAGTGTACGGGTGCTACCTGATAGGGTTATCCACAGGGGGGGCAAAGGAAAAAAAGAAAGAAAATAGAAAAGGTGCAAAGGTAAAAAGCTAGGGTCCTAAAGCTCCAGACGCAAACTGTTTTCATTGTGATTTAATTAGTACGCGCATTGATACAAGTAGTGCGATAAGCAACAGGCTATTTAACATGCCTAAACCAAAGGGGAGCTGCATGTGGGATTTGAAAAACAGGTAGAGTTATCGTTAACGGAATCACCTAGAAAGTCCCCCATATGTCTGTGTTTCTCCCCGTCTTGGTGTGTTTATCCTTCAAGAGGACCGATGACCAGACCACCAGATGCGGCCTGTGGGATGTAGACCTGAAAAGGAGACAAGTAAAAGTGAAAGTATGTGTGTATCCGATGTCGGTTGAGCCATACTATGGATCACAAGCTGGCTATGCCTCCGTCGATGCCCATGGGATTTTGAGTGCGTAGTTATGTACGCGCGGCACAAATGCCACCAATTGATCGGGACTTAGACAGAGGCCGGATTGCTAGTCGAGCTCCTGACGAGCCAAGCTCTCTTGCTGCAGAGTAGTTTGAACCCTCTTAATGGTGTCCGTGGGCTCGGCAGCCGAATTAGGGTTCTGCTTGAGAAGGTCGCTCTATACTTCTGCTGCTAAGGCAGCTGTGTGCTCTTCTGCACGGAGGGAGCATTCCGTGTTTCCATTGACCATTATGACACCACGTGGACTAGGCATCTTGAGCTTGAGATAAGCATAGTGTGGTACTACGTTGAATCGAGCAAACGCAGTTCGTCCGAGCAGTGCGTGATAGCCGCTGCGGAAGGGGACGATATCGAAGATTAACTCCTCGCTTCGGAAGTTGTCCGGATATCCGAAGATAACCTCTAGTGTGATTGAGCCCGTATAGCGGGCCTCTACACCTGGTATGACTCCTTTGAAGGTAGTCCTGGTGGGCTTGATCCGTGATGGGTTAATGCCCATTTTTCATGATGTATCCTGATAGAACAGATTGGGGCTGCTACCTCCGTCCATAAGGACATGAGTCAGGTGGAACCCATCAATTATTGGGTCTAGGACCAATGCGGCTAAACCACCATGATGGATACTGGTCGGATGATACTGGAGATCAAAAGTGATCGGGCATGACGACCATGGATTAAATTTTGGGGCGACTGGCTCTATCGTGTAGACGTCCCTGAGCGCACGCTTGCGCTCCCTCTTGGGGGTGTGGGTAGCTTATATCATGTTCACCGTTTTGACCTGAGGGGGAAACTTCTTCTGTCCCCCTGTGTTTGGTTGCCGGGGCTCTTTGTCATCGTCCTCACTTTGTGATCCCTTTTCCCTGTTCTCAGCGTTTAATTTTCCGGCTTGTTTAAAAACCCAGCAATCTCTATTTGTATGATTGGGAGGTTTGTCCGGGGTGCCATGAATCTGGCACGGACGATCAAGTATGCGGTCCAAGCTGGATGGGCCTGAATTGTTCTTTTGGAACGGCTTCTTCCGCTGTCCGGACTTAGAGCCACTGAATCCGGCATTGATCGCCTTATCCTCGGTGTGGTCGTTGTTGTTTTGACGCTTGTATCTATTGCGTCGAGACTTGTCTTTGTTATTTTTAACCTCACGGGTGCCGGCGTCGCTTGCGTTGTTTTTGTTACGAGCCAACCAACTGTCCTCGCCCGCACAAAAGCGGGCCATGAGTGCCGTGAGGGCCTCCATGGATTTTGGCTTTTCTTGGCCAAGGTGGCGAGCGAGCCATTCATCACGGATGCTATGTTTGAAAGCTGGTAGGGCTTCGGCATCAGGACAGTTGACGATTTGGTTCTTTTTAGTTAAGAACCTAGTCCAGAATTTCCTGGCGGACTCTCCGGGTTGTTGAACCATATGGCTTAAGTCATTAGCGTCCAGAGGTCGAACATATGTACCTTGGAAGTTATCGAGGAAGGCCTCTTCCAAGTCCTCTCAGCTGCCAATAGAATTTTCAGGCAGACTGTTTAGCCAATGCCAAGCTGGCCCCTTGAGTTTTAATGGGAGGTATTTGATGGCGTGGAGGTCATCGCCGCGGGCCATATGAATGTGGAGAATGAAGTCTTCGATCCACACCGCGAGGTCCATGGTTCCATCATATGATTCTATATTCACGGGTTTGAACCCTTCTGGGAATTCATGATCCATGACATCATCAGTGAAGCAATGAGGGTGTGCGGCACCTCTATATCGGGTTGTATCGCGACGTAGCTCTGATGGAGTCCGTCTGCGGTTTTCAGCCCGCGCATGACTAGGTTTGTCACGTCCGAATAGGTGGTCGTCGTCGCGTGTCGAGGCACGTCCTCACGATCCATAGATTGATCTGGTATGTCCTGCTTTATTGTTCGGGTTTTGCTGGAGGTCATATGTATGGCGGTGGGCTAATTTACCTTTGCCTGTGCGATGAGGCGGGGCGGGCTAGTGTTCAGCGTGAGTTGCCGTTTTGTCCCGGCCACGTGGTGGTCGGTCAGCCGCATTGTACGATGGTGGTATGCATTCCGGCGCCTCCTCGTCAAACTGAGGTAGCAATTTGCGCTTTGGGTAGCTTTTGGTTGGGCGCTTGAGGTCGTATTCTTCGGCTGGTAGGACATCGGTCCATTTATCATTGAGCAGATCTTGGTCAGCTTGAAGCTGCTGCTGCTTCTTTTTCAAGCTCCTTGCAGTGGCTATTAGCTGCCACTTGAAGTGCTCCTTCTCAAGAGCTTCCTCAGGCACGATGAAATCGTCGATGCTGAGGCTCACCTCATCCTCGGAGAGCGGAATATAACTTCCGTCCTCTGAGTCTTCGTGCGTGGCCTGTTTACCAAGGCTAACCTGCCCATCTTCCCCTCCATATTGCTCATTAGTTGTTTCAACGGGGTCTTCGTTGTCTTCGGCACCTTCTGGAGTGTTATCTTCTCCTGTGCCGGTGTTGTTGTCTTTACTGCGGCGTGACTTAGAGCGGCGCCGCTGACGCCGGCGCTTGGATTGTATTTCGGAAGGTTTATCCTCAGCTGGATCTTCCTTGTCACCACCGTTGTTCTCCTTTGGTGCATCCACCATGCATACATCATACGAGGAAGTGGCTGTCTAGCGTCCGATGAACGGCGGGTTCTGGGCCTCTTCTTCTCCGGCATCGTCGTCCATACCATCGATGACCTCGGAGTCGTAATCAAGTGTGTCGGTCAAATCCTCGATCATGGCTATGAGGTGGGTGGCGGGTAGGAAGAAAAATTCTCCAACATCGGCCCCTAGTTCAGACAAGATAGAGTTCGGCTGTGAGTCCTCCATCAAGGACAGGTTTTTTAATGAGTTTAGCATGTCTCCCAAAGTCGAGTGTTGGAAGATGTCTGCGACGCTGAATTCGAAGATCGATAAACGATCAAGTTCGGCGTCCGCAGGCTCACATGGTTCGGAACTTATGGCCGGAGACGAGGCCGGAGTTCTGGTGGCACATGTATCGTGTGATATCAAGTCTATGAGCGGCTCCAATGCCGGGGAATCTATGGCCTCCGTGGCGGGGTTGACCTTCCCGTCCTTGGATGGCGCAGTCTGCTCCGGATCTAAGGCCAGAGCGGTTACAGGAGCTGTCTCCTAGGTGCAGTCCAATGACAGATTTGGGCCATGTCTCTCGGGGTTACCAGGAGTGGTAGCCGCGGTCTCGAATCCGGCGAAGATCAAGTCTCCAGGATGTCCGCAACGTAGTTCAAGCTCCCAAATCTGACCTGATGGCCAGGGGCGTAGCTTTCGATCTGCTCCAGATGGCCAAACGAATTGGCCCGCGGTGCGAAACCGCCGAACACAAAGATTTGTCCGGGGAGGAAAGTTTCTCCTTGGACAGCGTCATTATTGACGATTGAAGGGGCCATCAAACCTTTTGGCGACAGCACAATGGAACTCTCAATGAAAGCACCAATGTCGGTGTCAAAACCGGCGGATCTCGGGTAGGGGGTCCAGAACTGTGCGTCTAAGGTCGATGGTAACAGGAGACAAGAGACACAATGTTTTACCCAGGTTCGGGCCCTCTCTATGGAGGTAATACCCTATGTCCTGCTTGATTGAATTTGATGAATATGAGTATTACAAGAGTTGATCTACCACGAGATCGTAATGGCCAAACCCTAGAGGCCTAGCTTGTATGGTTATGATAATGAGTCTCCTCTGGACTAAGTCCTTCGGTTTATATAGACACCGGGACGATCTAGGGTTACACAAGGTCAGTTAAAAAGAAAGGAATCTACATATTTGGTCGCCAAGCTTGCTTTCCATGCCAAGGAGAGTCCCATCCGGACACGGGTGCAGTCTTCGTATCTTCACAGCCCATCAGTCCGGCCCATGGCTAACAGGCCAGACGCCCGAGGACCCCTTAGTCCAGGACTCCCGCAGGGGGCGCACCAGCCCCTTGTGTGCTGGTTAGCCTCCCTCCTATGGCCCATATGGCCCCTATATTCGACCGGGGGGTTCCGGTAACCCCTCGGTACTTCGGTAAAAATTCCCGAATCACTCGGAACCATTCCGACGTCCGAATACTACCTTCCAATATATGAATCTTTACCTCTTGACCATTTCGAGACTTCTCGTCATGTTCGTGATCTCATCCGGGACTCCAAACAAACTTCGGTCGCCAAAAACACATCACTCATAATACAAATCATCATCGAATGTTAAGCGTGCGGACCCTACGGGTTTGAGAACTATGTAGACATGACCGAGACACATCTTCGGTCAATAACCAGCGGAACTTGGATGCTCATATTCGTTCCTACATATTCTACGAAGATCTTTATCGGTCAAACCACAATAACAACATACGTTATTCCCTTTGTCATCGTTATGTTACTTGCTCAAGATTCGATTGTCCGTATCATCATACCTAGTTCAATCTTGTTACCGGCAAGTCTCTTTACTCGTTTCGTAATGCATCATCCCGCAACTAACTCATTAGTCACATTTCTTGCAAGGCTTATAGTGATGTGCATTACCGAGAGGGCCCAAAGATACCTCTCCGTTACTCGGAATGACAAATCCTAATCTTGATCTATGCCAACCCAACAAACACCTTCGGAGACACCTGTAGAGTGTCTTTATAATCACCCAGTTATGTTGTGATGTTTGATAGCACATAAGGTGTTCCTCCAGTATCCGGGAGTTGCATAATCTCATAGTCAGAAGAATATGTATAAGTCATGAAGAAAGCAATAGCAATAAAACTTCACGATCATTATGCTAAGCTAACGGATGGGTCTTGTCCATCACATCATTCTCTAATGATGTGATCTGATTCATCAAATGACAACACATGTTTATGGCCAGGAAACTTAACCATCTTTGATTAACGAGCTAGTCAAGTAGACGCATACTAGGGATACTCTGTTTTGTCTATGTATTCACACATGTACTAAGTTTCCGGTTAATACAATTCTAGCATGAATAATAAAAATTTATCATGATATAAGGAAATATAAATAACAACTTTATTATTTCCTCTAGGGCATATTTCCTTTAGTCTCCCACTTGCACCAGAGTCAATAATCTAGATTACATAGTAATGATTCTAACACCCATGGAGTCTTGGTACTGATCATGTTCTGCTCGTGGAAGAGGCTTAGTCAATGGGTCTGCAATATTCATATCTGTATGTATCTTGCAAATCTCTGTGCCTCCCTCCTTGACTTGATCATGGATGGAATTGAAGCATCTCTTGATGTGTTTGGTTCTCTTATGAAATCTGGATTCCTTCACCAAGGCAATTGCTCCAGTATTGTCATAAAAGATTTTCATTGGACCCGATGCACTAGGTATTACACCTAGATCGGATATGAACTCCTTCATCTAGACTCCTTCATTTGTTGCTTCTGAAGCAGCTATGTACACCGCTTCACACGTAGATCCCGCCATGACGCTCTGCTTGGAACTGCACCAACTTACAGCTCCACCATTCAATATAAATATGTATCCAGTTTGCGACTTTGAGTCATTCGGATCAGTGTCAAAGCTTGCATCGACGTAACCATTTACGACAAGCTCTTTGTCACCTCCATAAACGAGAAACATATCCTTAGTCCTTTTCAGGTATTTCAGGATGTTCTTGACCACTGTCCAGTGATCCACTCCTGGATTACTTTGGTACCCCCCTGCTAAACATATAGCAAGGCACACATCATGTCTGGTACACAGCATTGCATACTTGATAGAATCTATGGATGAGGCATAGGGAATGACTTTCATTGTTTTCTTTATATTCTGCAGTGGTCGGGCATTGAGTCTGACTCAACTTCACACCTTGTAACACAGGCAAGAACCCTTTCTTTGACTGATCCATTTTGAACTTTTTCAAAACTTTATCATGGTATGTGCTTTGTGAAAGTCCAATTAAGCGTCTTGATCTATCTCTATAGATCTTGATGCCCAATATATAAGCAGCTTCACCGAGGTCTTTCATTGAAAAATTCTTATTCAAGTATCCTTTTATGCTATCTGGAAATTCTGTATTATTTCCAATCAACAATATGTCATCCACATATAATATTAGAAATGCTACAGAGCTCCCACTCACTTTCTTGTAAATACAGACTTCTCCAAAAGTCTGTATAAAACCATATGCTTTGATCACACTATCAAAGTGTATATTCCAACTCCGAGAGGCTTGGACCAGTCCATAAATGGATCGCTGGAGCTTGCACACTTTGTTAGCACCTTTAGGATCGACAAAACCTTCTGGTTGCATCATATACATATCTTCTTTAAGAAATCCATTAAGGAATGCAGTTTTGACATCCATTTGCCAAATTTCATAATCATAAAATGCGACAATTGCTAACATGATTCGGACAGACTTAAGCATTGCTACGGGTGAGAAGATCTCATCGTAGTCAACTCCTTGAACTTGTCGAAAACCTTTCGCAACAAGTCGAGCTTTATAGACATTAACATTACTGTTAGTGTCACTCTTCTTCTTGAAGATCCAGTTATTCTCTATGGCTTGCCGATCATCGGGAAAGTCAACAAAAGTCCACTCTTTGTTCTCATACATGGATCCCATCTCTGATTTCATGGCCTCAAGCCATTTTGCAGAATTTGGGCTCATCATCGCTTCCACATAGTTCGTAAGTTCATCATGGTCAAGTGACATGACTTCCAGAATAGGATTACCGTACCACTCCAGTGCAGAACGTACTCTGGTTGACCTACGAGGTTCGGTAGTAACTTGATCTGAAGTTTCATGATCATCATCATTAACTTCCTCACTAATTGGTGTAGGCATCACTGGAACTGATTTCTGTGATGAACCATTTTCCAATTCGGGAGAAGATACAATTACCTCATCAAGTTCTACTTTCCTCCCACTCACTTCTTTTGAGAGAAACTCCTTCTCTAGAAAGGATCCATTCTTAGCAACGAATATCTTGCCTTCGGATCTGTGATAGAAGGTGTACCCAACAGTTTCCTTTGGGTATCTATGAAGACGCGTTTCTCTGATTTGGGTTCGAGCTTATCAGGTTGAAGCTTTTTCACATAAGCATCGCAACGCCAAACTTTAAGAAACGACAGCTTAGGTTTCTTGCTAAACCACAGTTCATATGGTGTCGTCTCAACGGATTTAGATGGTGCCCTATTTAACGTGAATGCAGTCGTCTCTAAAGCATAACCCCAAAATGATAGTGGTAAATCGGTAAGAGACATCATAGAACGCACCATATATAATAAAGTACGGTTACGACGTTCGGACACACCATTACGCTGTGGTGTTCCAGGTGGCGTGAGTTGTGAAACTATTCCACATTGTTTCAAATGAAGACCAAACTCGTAACACAAATATTCACCTCCACAATCAGATCGTAGAAACTTTATTTTCTTGTTACGATGATTTTCCACTTCACTCCGAAATTCTTTGAACTTTTCAAATGTTTCAGACTTATGTTTCATTAAGTAGATATACACATATCTTATCAACTCATCTGTGAAGGTCAAAAAATAACGATACCCGCCGCGAGCCTCAACACTCATCGGACCACATCCATCAGTATGTATTATTTCCAATAAGTCAGTGGCTCGCTCCATTGTCCCGGAGAACAGAGTCTTAGTCATCTTGCCCATGAGGCATGGTTCGCAAGCATCAAGTGATTCATAATCAAGTGATTCCAAAAGCCCATCAGCATAGAGTTTCTTCATGCGCTTTACACCAATATGACCTAAACGGCAGTGCCACAAATAAGTTGCACTGTCATTATTAACTTTGCATATTTTGGCTTCAATGTTATGAATATCTATATCACTACGATCGAGATTCAACAAAAATAGAACACTCATAAAGGGTGCATGACCATAAAAGATATTACTCACATAAATAGAACAACCATTATTCTCTGATTTAAATGAATAACCGTGTCGCATCAAACAAGATCTAGATATAATGTTCATGCTCAACGCTGGTACCAAATAACAATTATTCGGGTCTAAAACTAACCCCGAAGGTAGATGTAGAGGTAGCGTGCCGATGGCGATCACATCAACCTTGGAACCATTTCCGATGCGCATCGTCACCTCGTCCTTAGCCAATTTTTCATTTAATCTGTAGCCCCTGCTTTGAGTTGCAAATATGAGCAACAGAACCAGTATCAAATACCCAGGCGCAACTACGAGCATTAGTAAGTTACACATCAATAACATGTATATCAAATATACCTTTCACTTTTCCATCCTTCTTATCCGCCAAATACTTGGGGCAGTTCTGCTTCCAGTGACCAGTCCCTTTGTAGTAGAAGCACTCAGCTTCAGGCTTAGGTCCAGACTTGGGCTTCTTCCCGGGAGCAGCAACTTGCTTTCTATTCTTCTTGAAGTTCCCCTTCTTCTCTTCACCCTTTTTCTTGAAACTAGTGGTCTTGTTAACCATCAACACTTGATGCTCCTTCTTGATTTCTACCTCCGCGGCCTTTAGCATCGCGAAGAGCTCGGGAATTGTATTTTCCATCCCTTGCATGTTATAGTTCATCACGAAGCCTTTACAGCTTGGTGACGGTGATTGAAGAACTCTGCCAATGACACTATCATCAGGAAGATTAACTCCCAGCTGAGTCTAGTGGTTATGGTACCCAGACTTTCTGAGTATGTGTTCAGTGACAGAACTATTCTCCTCAGCTATAGAACTTGTTGGAGACTTCATATCTCTCAACTCAGGCATTTGCTTGAAATATTAACTTCAACCCTTGGAACATCTCATATTCTCTGTTCAAAACGTCTTTGAAGTCCCATTCTAAGCCGTAAAGCATGGCACACCGAACTATCGAGTAGTCATTAGCTTTAGTCTTCTAGACATTCATAACATCCGGAGTTGCTCCTACAGCGGGTCTGGCACCTAGCGATGCTTCCAAGATGCAATTCTTCTGTGCGGCAATGAGGATAATCCTCAAGTTACAGACCCAGTCCGTCTAGTTGCTACCATCATCTTTCAACTTAGCTTTCTCTAAGAACGCATTAAAATTCAAGGGAACGGTAGCACGGGCCATTGATCTACACCAACATAGATATGCAAAAACTATCAGGACTAAGTTCATGATAAATTAAAGTTCAATTAATCATATTACTTAAGAACTCCCACTTAGATAGGCATCCCTCTAGTCATCTAAATGATCATGTGATCCATATCAACTAAACCATGTCCGATAATCACGTGAGATGGAGTAGTTTTTAAATGGTGAACATCTCTATGTTGATCATATCTACTATATGATTCACGTTCGACCTTTTAGTCTCAATGTTCCGAGGCCATATTTGCATATGCTAGCTAGGCTCGTCAAGTTTAACCCGAGTATTCTGCACGTGCAAAACTGGCTTGCACCCGTTGTATGTGAATGTAGAGCTTATCACACCCGATCATCACGTGGTGTCTCGGCACAACGACTGTAGCAACGGTGCATACTCAGGGAGAATGCTTATACCTTGAAATTTAGTGAGGGATCATCTTATAATTCTACCGTCGTACTAAGCAAAATAAGATGCATAAAAGATAAACATCACATGCAATCAAAATATGTGACATGATATGGCCATCATCATCTTGTGCCTTTGATCTTCATCTCCAAAGCACCGTCATGATCTCCATCATCACCGGCTTGACACCTTGTTCTCCATCGTAGCATCGTTGTCGTCTTGCCAACTATTGCTTCTATGACTATCGCTACCGCTTAGTGATAAAGTAAATCAATTACATGGGGATTGCATTTCATACAATAAAGCGGCAACCATAAGGCTCCTGCCAGTTGCCGATAACTTCTACAAAACATGATCATCTCATACAACAATTTATATCTCATCATGTCTTGACCATATCATATCACAACATGCCCTGCAAAAACAAGTTAGACGTCCTCTACTTTGTTGTTGCAAGTTTTACATGGCTGCTACGGGCTTCTAGTAAGAACCGTTCTTACTTATGCATCAAAACCACAACGATTTTTCGTCAAGTGTGCTATTTTAACCTTCAACAAGGACCGACCGTAGTCAAATTCGATTCAACTAAAGTTGGAGAAACAGACACCCGCCAGCCATATGTGTGAAAAAGCACATCGGTAGAACCGGTCTCATGAACGTGGTCATGTAATGTTGGTCCGGGCCGCTTCATCCAACAATACCGTCGAATCAAAATAAGACGCTGATGGTAAGCAGTATGACTATTATCGCCCACAACTCTTTGTGTTCTACTCGTGCATATCATCTACGTATAGACCTCGCTTGGATGCCACTGTTGGGGAACGTAGTATGTAATTTCAGAAAATTCCTACGATCATGCAAGATATATCTAGGAGATGCATAGCAACATGAGGGGGAGAGTGTGTCCACGTACCCTCGTAGACCGGAAGCAGAAGCGTTAGGTTAACGCAGTTGATGTAGTCGAACATCTTCGCGATCCAACCGATCAAGTACCGAACATACGGCACCTCCGAGTTCAGCACGCGTTCAGCTCGATGACGTCCTTCGAACTCTTGATCCAGTAGAGGGTCGAGGGAGAGTTTCGTCAAGATGACGGCATGGTGACGGTGATGGTGATGTGATCCGCGCAGGGCTTCACCTAAGCAGTACGACGCTATGACCGGGGGAGTAAACTGTGGAGGGGGCACCGCACATGGCTAAGAGAACAATTGATGTGCCTTTGGGGTGCCCCCCGCCCCCGTATATAAAGGAGGGGAGGAGGGGTGGCCGGCCAAGAGGGGGCAGCCATGGGGGGAGTCCTACTAGGACTCCTAGTCCTAGTAGGATTCGCCCCCCCCCTTGTTTTTCCTTTCTTCACCGGAGGGAAAAGGAAGGAGAAGGAGTAGGAGAAGGAAAGGGGGTGGCGCCCCCTTCCCTAAACCAATTCGGCCTCCTCCCTTGTGGGGGGCGCACCAGCCCCTTGTGGGCTGGTTAGCCTCCCTCCTATGGCCCATATGGCCCCTATATTCGACCGGGGGGTTCCGGTAACCCCTCGGTACTTCGGTAAAAATTCCCGAATCACTCGGAACCATTCCGACGTCCGAATACTACCTTCCAATATATGAATCTTTACCTCTCGACCATTTCGAGACTCCTCGTCATGTCCGTGATCTCATCTGGAACTTCGAACAAACTTCGATCACCAAAAACACATAACTCATAATACAAATCGTCATCGAATGTTAAGCGTGCGGACCCCACGGGTTCGAGAACTATGTAGACATGATTGAGACAAATCTCTGGCCAATAACCAATAGCGGAACCTGGATGCTCATATTGGTTCCTACATATTCTAAGAAGATCTTTATCAGTCAAACTGCAATAACAACATACGTTATTCCCTTTATCATCTGTATGTTACTTGCTCGAGATTCAATCGTCGGTATCATCATGCCTAGTTCAATCTCGTTACCGGCAAGTCTCTTTACTCGTTCCGTAATGCATCATCCCGCAACTAACTCATTAGTCACGTTGCTTGCAAGGCTTATAGTCATGTGCATTACCGAGAGGGCCCAGAGATACCTCTCTGATACTCGGAGTGACAAATCCTAATCTTAATCTATGGAAACCCAACAAACACCTTCGGAGACACCTGTAGAGCATCTTTATAATCACCCAGTTACGTTGTGACGTTTGATAGCACACAAGGTGTTCCTCCGGTATTCGGGAGTTGCATAATCTCATAGTTAGAGGAATATGTATAAGTCATGAAGAAAGCAATAGCAATAAAACTTAACGATCATTATGCTAAGCTAACAGATGGGTCTTGTCCATCACATCATTCTCTAATGATGTGATCCCGTTCATCAAATGACAACACATGTCTATGGTCAGGAAACTTAACCATCTTTGATTAACGAGCTAGTCAAGTAGAGGCATACTAGGGACACTCTGTTTTGCCTATGTATTCACACATGTACTAAGTTTCTGGTTAATACAATTCTAGCATGAATAATAAACATTTATCATGATATAAGGAAACATAAATAACAGCTTTATTATTGCCTATAGGGCATATTTCCTTCAATGAAGATGGTGATATTAGAGTCATGCTAGTGAGTAATTGTGAATTTGAGAAATACTTGTGTTAAAGTTTGTGATTCTCGTAGCATGCACGTATGGTGAACCGTTATGTGATGAAGTCGGAGCATGAATTATTTATAGATTGTCTTCCTTATGGGTGGCGGTCGGGGACGAGCAATGGTATTTTACTACCAATCTATCCCCCTAGGAGCATGCAAGTAGTACTTTGTTTTGATGACTAACAGATTTTTGCAATAAGTATGTGAGTTCTTTATGACTAATGTTGAGTCTGTGGATTATACACACTCTCACCCTTCCGCCATTGCTAGCCTCTCTAGTGCCGCGCAAATTTCGTCGGTACTTTAAACCCACCATATACCTTCCTCAAAATAGCTACCATACCCACCTATTATGGCATTTCCATAGCCATTCTGAGATATATTGCCATGGAACTTTCCACCGTTTCGTTTATTATGACACGTTCCATCATTGTCATATTGCTTTGCATGATCATGTAGTTGACATCGTATTTGTGGCAAAGCCACCTTTCATAATTCTTTCATACATGTCACTCTTGATTCATTGCACATCCTGGTACACCGCCGAAGGCATTCATATAGAGTCATATTTTGTTCTAATATCGACTTATAGTTTTTGAGTTGTAAGTAAATAAAAGTGTGATGATCTTCATTATTAGAGAATTATCCCATGTGAGGAAAGGATGATGGAGACTATGATTCCCCCACAAGTCGGGATGAGACTCCGGACGAAAAAAAGAGGCCAGAAAAATGAGAGAAGGACCAAATAAAAAAATGAGAGAGAAGAGAGAAGGGACAATAATACTATCCTTTTACCACACTTGTGCTTCAAAGTAGCACCATGATCTTCATGATAGAGAGTCTCCTATGTTATCACTTTCGTATACTAGTGGGATTTTTTCATTATATAACTTGGCTTGTATATACCAATGATGGGCTTCCTCAAATTGCCCTAGGTCTTCATGAGCAAGCAAGTTGGATGCACACCCACTTAGTTTTCTTTTTGAGCTTTCATAAACATATAGCTGTAGTGCATCCGTTGCATGGCAATCCTAACTCACTCACATTGATATATATTGATGGGCATGTCCATAGCCCGTTGATACACCTAGTTGATGTGAGACTATCTCCCTCCTTTTGTCTTCTCCACAACCACCTTCTGTTCCACCTATAGTGCTATGTCCATGGCTCACACTCATGTATTGCGTGAAAGATGAAAAAGTTTGAGAACGTCAAAAATATGAAACAATTGCTTGGCTTGTCACCGGGGTTGTGCATGATTTGAATATTTTGTGTGATGAAGATGGAGCATAGCCAGACTATATGATTTTGTAGGGATAAGCTTTCTTTCGCCAAGTTATTTTGAGAAGACATAATTGCCTTGTTAGTATGCTTGAAGTATTATTGTTTTTATGTCAATATTAAACTTTTGTTTTGAATCTTACGGATCTAAACATTCATGCCAAAATAAAGAAAATTACATGGGTAAATATGTTAGGTAGCATTCCACATCAAAAATTATATATATATATATATAAATATTATTTGTTTTCGATGTTTTATATGCATTAATATGCCATTTTATATTATTTTGGGGACTAACCTATTAACCTAGAGTCGAGTGCTAGTTCCTGTTTTTTTTCCTGTTTTTGAGTTTCGTAGAAAAGGAATACCAAACGGAGTCCAAATGGAATAAAATCTTTGCGATATTTTTCTTGGACCAGAAGACAACCAGGAGACTTGGAGATGAAGTTGGAGGAGCACGAGGCGGCCACAAGGACGGAGGGTGCGCCCAGGGGGGTAGGGCGCGCCCCCACCCTTGTGGGCCCCTCGTGCACCTCCTAACCTAATTCTTTCGCCTATATATTCCCATATATCCCCAAACCAACAGAGGCATCCACGAAAACACTTTTCCACCACCACAACCTTCTGTAACCATGAGATCCCGTCTAGGGACCTTTTCCGGCACCCTGCCGGAGGGGGATTCGATCACGGAGGGCTTCTACATCAACTCTATTGCCCTTCTGATGAAGCGTGAGTAGTTTACCACAGACCTACGGGTCCATAGCTAGTAGTTGGATGGCTTCTTCTCTCTCTTTGATTCTTAATACCGTGTTCTCCTCGATATTCTTGGAGATCTACTAGATGTAATGCTAATTTTTGCCGTGTGTTTGCCGAGATCCGATGAATTGTGGATCTATGATCATCTCATCTATGAATATTAT
Source organism: Triticum urartu (assembly GCF_003073215.2). Classification (NCBI taxonomy): domain Eukaryota; kingdom Viridiplantae; phylum Streptophyta; class Magnoliopsida; order Poales; family Poaceae; genus Triticum; species Triticum urartu. The sequence goes on from NC_053028.1 coordinate 269,480,889, forward strand.
TTGAATCTCCCCTGAATACTTTTATGTATGATTTGATATATTTGTAATTCTCTTCGAACTATCGGTTTGGTTTGGCCAACTAGATTGGTTTTTATTGCAATGGGAGAAGTGCTTATCTTTGGGTTCAATCTTGCGGTGTCCTTTCCCAGTGACAGTAGGGGCAGCAAGGCACGTATTGTATTGTTGCCATCAAGGATAAAAAGATGGGGTTTTCATCATATTGCATGAGTTAATTCCTCTACATCATTTCATCTTACTTAATGCATTTCTCCATTCTTTATGAACTTAATACTCTAGATGCATGCTGGATAGCGGTCGATGTGTGGAGTAATAGTAGTAGATGCAGAATCGTTTCGGTCTACTTGACACGGACGTGATGCATATATTCATGATCATTGCTTTAGATATCATCATAATTTTGCGCTTTTCTATCAATTGTTCGGCAGTAATTTGTTCACCCACCGTATTTTTTGCCATCTTGGGAGAAGCCTCTAGTGAAACCTATGGCCCCCGGGTCTATTTCCCATCATATAAGTTTCTATTTTCCACCATATAAGTTTTCAATCTACAATATTAGTTTTCGATCTACTATTTTTGTAATATTTTACTTTCCGATCTATAAACCAAAAATACCAAAAATATTTACTTTATCGTTTATCTATCTCTATCAGATCTCACTTTTGCAAGTACCGTGAAGGGATTGACAACCCCTTTATCGCGTTGGGTGCAAGTTGTTTATTGTTTGTGCAGGTATTCGGTGATTTGTGTGTTGTCTCCTATTGGATTGATAACTTGGTTCTCAAGCTGAGGGAAATACTTATCTCTACTTTGCTGCATCACGCTTTCCTCTTCAAGGGAAAAACCAATGCAAGCTCAAGAAGTAGCAAGGAGTTTTTTGGCAATGTAGCGGAGAAGGAAGCGTTCGGTGAATTAGATTCATCCATTCCCTTATATAACCCAGTAAATACTAAGGGGCATTACATTGCGCAGTAAAAGCGCTAGTTCCCAATGCGACATGTTTTATGTGCGTGTGCGGTTCAAGGATTTTGTTGATGATATCGCTGAAAACCCAAAGCACGATCCTTTTATCGATAGGACGTGCCAATAAAAATGGCCTCGAGTCGCGGTAGATTTGGCATAATGGCCGATTGATGAAACCTCTTGGTTCCATAGTAAGTGGCGGCGGTTCAGTTTTCGGTCGAAATCTGTCGGGACATGACCCAATTAGTCCACTACTCTCCCGTGGCGAAACTCCGTCGTGAAGCTAAGGGTCCTCAGACCCGATAAGATAAATTGTTTCAAAAGGGCCTTGTTAAAAATACCCCGAATACCCTGGGTACATAAAGTATATTTCTCCTTAGGTCTACACATGACTGCCTTGAAGATGGATGACGAAGATGAAGCATGCAAAATTTATAAAGACCTTAGTTTCCGAGGATTTCTCAAGCATGGAGCAAATTTCAGAAGACTGTTGAACTTGCCTACGAAGTCGACGACCAGAAGATGAAGCTGTTCTGAGGAGAAGATCAATGTCCTCGGCTTGAAGACTAGTTCAGGGGCTACCGAGGGCGTCCTGGATTAGGGGGTACTCACCACATCGACCTACCCTTCATGGGCCGGGTCGAGGACCCATTGGCAACCAAAGATTGGGCCATGTTTGCCATGACCCTCGACGTACCCAAGATGGAATCTTCCAAAGACTTGGCGCATACTTGAAGGCATATTCAAATATTCAGCATGTTTATCTCTAGATGCAACCGACCATGTGTAACCCTAGGTACCCCCGGCTCCTATATAAGCTGCAGGGTTTAGTCCATAGAGGCAAGACTTTGAGACTCATTCATACCATCCCCACGTAGATCAACATGTACTCTGTACCCCATCTACAATGAATACATTACAAGCAGGACGTAGGGTTTTACCTCTTCGAGAGGGTCCGAACTTGGGTAAACATCATGTCTCTCTACTTCCTGTTACCATCTAGCGGAGATCACTAGCTCGGGACCCCCTACCCGAGATCTGCCGGATTTAGCTCCGACACTCGGGCGATGCACGAGAGGGGAACGCGGCGCCGAGCGCATGCGAGCAAAGAGATGGCACAAGCTCGCACGCGTCCCCGAAAAAGTGGTGGGAGGGACTGGGTCACGTCCCGCCGAATTGGACGCCCTATCTAGCCACCCTCGGCTCACCACCCAAACCCCCGCCACCATTTCCCCCCTTCGAGCTCTCCACCCCGCATGGATTCGTCACCAACGAGCAGGTAAGTTATGTCTTCTCCGGTTGGCTGTAGCAGATGATGGCGATTTGTCGTCCTCCTCTTCTTCGACTTGTTCTATGCCTCCATTCGGCCTCATTGATGGTTGTAAGTTCGATGACTCCCTCCTCCCTACTCGTTCTAGCTTAGGACTGTGAACATGTGGTAGGAGTAGATCTATGAGCGTGTGGTAGCATTGTAAACTATCAATACGTGAGACTATGATGATGTGGTAGCTAGTGTTGATGGATTGGGTGCAAGTGTGGATGGACTGCCAATCTCCCGCACGACCATTCTGGTTTATTGTTCACAACATTAGTTTTTTTTCAATATTGATCGGTTTTGTTTAAATTTTAAAAAATATTTATAAATTTGTTTTTTCTATAAATTAAACAAAATGTTTGTGAGTTTTGCAAAAACATTGGCAAATTCAAAAAATGTTCTTGAATAAAAAATTGATCATGAATTCAAAAAATGTTGTGAATCCAATTTTTTAATGAATTAATAAAATAGCCATGAATTAAAAAGCATGAATTCATAACAATTGTACGCGAATTAAAAAATTCACGAATTCCAAAAAAAGTTAGTGGATTCCAGAAATGTAAATGAATTCAAAAATATTCACAAATTCAAAAAAAATCATGAATTTAGAATTGTTCGCAAATTTGCCAAAATGTTCATGAATTGAATTGTTTCTCACAAATTTGGAAAAGGTTCAAATATTTATATTTTGTTGGGAAAATCATGAATGAGATTCCGAACATTTTTAGAAAAACAGAAACAATTTTAAAATTTTGAACAATTTTTAGAATTTCAATTTAATAAAAACACTAACAAATTCTGAAAATCACGAACAAATTTTGAAATCCCTTTTTTCAAACGATCATTTTTTTGAAAAAAGAAAGAAGAAAAGAGAAAGAAAGAAAAGAAGTAGAAAAAAGAAAAAGAAAATGAAAGCCAATAAAAGAAACCTGTCCATAAACCTTTAGGAGGTTCATAAACCGACCAGGAACCTTCGTGAACGTTGCTGTAACTGGTTGTTAGCTCCATCCGCTCGGGGCTGACCCAATAGCAGATCATACTGGGCGATCGGCTTGGTATGCATTGCATGGAGCGGTACATATCATTCCGCCATAATGAGCCGGTGCATCCTCCTCTTTGTTGCCCACATGGCCGCAACTCAAGAGGGCACGCCATGAGCCATGACCATGTCCAAGTCTTCGTGTCGTGCTTATTGCTTATATATATGGTGTAGAAGACGAGGTTTTTTTCTTCTGCTATTCCGTGAAAACCTGGGATGCTCACCTTGTGTGTACACGCTACATCGCTTTCACGGCACCGCAAGCAGTGGATGTGCTGTGCGGCCGTGCGTGCGCGTGGCCGCCATCCATCCCGATCCACCGAGGCGCCGAGCCGAAATGGGCGCGCGACGACTGGTGGAAAGCGTCGTTTGTCGCGTCACGGCACGGAAAATTCAATAAGCGCGCCGGTCGCTTTCGCACGTCGAGCAGACCACGTTGCGTTGCATGTCATGGATCCCGGATGGAGAGTGACGGGACCGACGACCCAAGACTAGCAGCGCCGGCGCCGCTGCCTCTGCCTGCCTGCAGGGCCGGCTATGATTTTTGGAGGGCCCTAGAATCAAGTCGACGACATGGGCCTTGCAGCTATGAAAATGCATCGATGAACCGGTGTATATATAAACCCATTTTTAAATTACTCGAAAAATATGAAGCCATTTTGAAAAATACATGTCTAAATGCTAAAAAATCTGAAAACAATTACATGTGTACATATTCATACTTTATGTGCACACTGAAAGTTTTGTGAAAAACAATCTTTTTTTGTCTGTACATCTACTACCCCTATAAAAAAAAGAGAGGGACAGATCCAAACAATTAAACCCGTCATCTATAAAATCTGATGGTCCTTAATCCTTTCGTGTTTAACGCTATAAGCCACGCAAGTGATAATCCATCGATCGCTGACCCCACTGCCGTTCGAAAAAAGAAAAGAAGAAACTGCCAACAACGCACGCCCGCCCGCTCGCCCGCCCCCGCACGACCTCTCGCCCCTCCTCATTCTCCCAACTGATGCCACAGCACGGGCGGGGACGCCGTTCGCCGATCCTCCAGTGCCCGCACCATTCGCCGCCCAAGTGGTTCGCTGCCCCGCCGCCCCCCATCCTCCCGCGCCGTCGCCGCCCGCCGTCCTCTCCTCCCGTGTCTTCTGCCGCTTGCCCCACATCATGGTGCGCCATGGGTGCCATCCAGATCGAGCACGGGCTCTGCCTTCGTCGTCGGCGGCGGGGTTCCTCTCCTCCGTCGAGCAGCAGCGGCGGCGTGGAACGCAGCGGGATCGGCCTTCCACAGGGTCCTCTCCTCCGTCGAGCAGCGGCGTCCGCGCGGGACACAGCAGGCTCGGCGCGGCGATGGATTTCTCTGGCGGGTCATTCGAAACCGCCGATGTGCCGACAACTCCTCACCTATGTTCCTCAATCTGTAGCCGCGAGAAACTGAAAGAGCCATGATTCTCTCTGTACATAAAGAAATCTTCTCAATTTCATGCTTTGAGGACGTAAGGATCTGAATCAACATAGTGCAGATGCCAATAGCATGCAAAGATGCCAAGGTTAGTGCAATTGTGGAGATATTGTTTTATTCTGAAGTGTCATATTATTGTTTCAGCATTTGACCATGTGAGAGGGATTCACAATACATTATATCTGCAAGCAGTTGCTACAAGAACCTTAGCTTGATTCAGAAACGCATGTTGTATCTTGTATGAGGTCCTGTATTAGGACTATCGGATCTTCTCAAACACTTGCACGACCTCCTGCAGCTTTTAGTGATGTCCTATGATAGGGATATATCAAACTCAAATGGTTCATCAACGTATGTTGTATGGGGTCCTGGATTAGGACTATCGGATCTTCTCGAACACTTGCACGGCATCTGATTGTTGTTGGCGCATGTTAACTGCACCGATCCAAGGCAAGCTGCAGTAGGTTGGGCCTGTAGGAATTGTTCCCGAATTTGATATATCCCTATCATAGGATATCAATAAAAGCTCCACTTATATATGTCCACATCATTGTTGTGTATACCGTTTGTTCATGTTTACTTTATGTGGAATTAAAATTACAGTACAATCCTTGTCAAGTCTCTGTGGTGATGTGAATCAGGCTATCACAGCTAAATCTCATTCCGGTAGTGATCTGCGGTCATTAACGACACGTGCCGTACATCAAAGGATGTGAGATTGGGAGATGTTGTCAAAGAGTACGCCCAACAGCCATGGGTTTGCATTTGTTGCTAGAGCCATGGATAACCCTGCAGCTTTTGATTTGACACAACGAGTTGCCAAAGTTCACGCTTCAGAGTTTCAGAAGATGTGCTATTCACTGATTCCTAATTTTCTCTTATTAGAAAAGCCCTTCTGGAGGTTAGTGAGGAACTTACTAAAGGCACCATGGAATATATTGTTGTCGAGTAAGTAAGATGTTTACTTATGGACGAGTTAACGGAATGCCATTCTAATTTCTACGACATGAATATGTACTGTGTTTCCTAGATGTTCACTTCATAGCCTTTTCGTTGTAGGGGCATTTTTATTGCCTAATTTGCTCCATAATTGAGTTGGGAAAAATTGATAACTTCAGAATGTCATCCAGTGAATTATGGAGAGTTGTTTAGAATTTTAGATCCAGAATTGGATCTGCTCGTATGGGGAGTTATTTAGAAAAGTTCAGAATTGTTCCTTGTTTAATCATTGAGTACTCTCTGCTGATGATTTGTGTCTATAAGTATTGTTGCGCCGTGTGATCGGGTTCCTTTTTTTATATCAGAAACATGTCCACAACTTTATTTTTTCAAAGTATATGTCGGAGATTAGAGTCCAGTTACTGAACCCAAGGCAAAGTTTCATTACTATAGTTGTATGTGAGCTCTGAGACAGACGGATGCACTGCTGTCGATAAATGTGAGGTAAGATTGGTGATATTTTGGCTTTTGACTTTCTTGAGAGTACCTTCCTAATGTTTTTTTACTGTGTTACGAGTACAAGCAAGGTTCAGAGGAGTTCTGTCAAATGCCACAACATGCTTATCATCTCATAGGCGCTGGTTCCTTCCCACCATTGCACTTGTCCCGGCTTCCTATATAGAAGATGATTTGGAAGCCCGAAATAGAAAATCAATTACTGTAATGCAGATTACATATTAAGCAACTTCTGAAAGCAAGGACCAAGAGAAATGTGGTCAGCTCTATAAGAGTAAAGTGATGTAACAGTCTCTCTGATTCAAGGAATTTTTCATACAATTTTCTTTCTTCACGAAGTTTGAGGGCATCTGCTTGGAAAACAAATATTGATGCTCTTTGACGTCTATTTTAAACGCACCTTCTGTAAGTCGATACACCATTCTATACATTTCACTTGTTGTACTTCAAGATTCATCTGCACCATTGTATGTATATTTTATTATTAATTTATTATCTATTCATGAATTATCTTGTAAATTTTACAACAGATGATGGCAGAGTCAGTGATGATCAGTGCATCTCAGATTGTAATAGACCTTGATCATGTAGTGACTTAATTTCTCAGCCTCTTAAGAGTAAGACTAATTTTTTGCGTGATACGAATCATGAAAATATTGTCACACCAACACATGTACTCAATTAGTGGATATATTAATCGATAGATAGATTCTTGGTCCTTACCTGAACTAGCTTGGAAAATAAATTTGCTATAGGTGATGTACCCCCCTACATAATCTAGCTTGCACTTAGTATTATACTATTATTAAGAGGGCTCGCATATATGATGTCAAAAAAGGGGGCTCACATATACGTTCTCTGTTTAAAAAGGAGATGAACTGGAATAAATACTAGGTACATAATATCTATTGTAAATTATATTTATTACTTAATACGTGCATTGCACGTACGTGATTACTAGTAAAAGACAAAAGAATGTTTCGCCTATTTAGGAACATTAAAATTTGTCTTTCTGGCGAAGGCAAACCAAAAAGACATTTTTTCAAAAAACTATGTAGCCCGCACATAGTTTGCGAATTTGTGCGCGTCAAGTTTTGTTTTGAAATTTTAACATTTTAAAACGTGTTTAAAACGCACTTTCAAAAGCGGGTTCATATGTATCCTGGTTGTTTCCCTAAAAAGTTATACCCGGGTTCAGGATGTTCCTTCTCCTTGCATCTACATGCATGTACGTGTATGTATGTAGGTGCTTAACTTCATTTGTAATGTATATTAAAGCCTTCTCTCAAAAACATGTATATTAATGCTTTTAGTAGTTGTCCAATAATGACCGCTCAACAATGTCATATCACGACAGAAGACTAAATAGTAATGACATAGAATTACTATGATTACCTCAGGGGAGAGCCTAATAGCGCAATGACGAGTGTGTCCTATTTCCACTCAAGCCACTTGGGTTTGATTCTCCTCACCTATTTAACAACCAAAGCTAAGGCATCTTTTTCACTATGATTACCTAAAACAAGTACCATATTGCAATGAATCCATCGATATTAATGCTTCATTTTTTCCTTTTCCCAACACCCTTCTTAGGAACTACTTCCTCCGTCTCATATTAGATACATCCGCTCGAGCGACAACTAATATGGGACGGAGGGAGTATTATAATACCTGAAAGTGTGAAGGGAAAACAAATACATGAAACTAGAATTTTAGAAATAAGAACTCTAAGATCGGATGCTTGACCAAACAGTGATGCTCACAAAAGGTAAAGATAAAATTATAGACGTACATGGACAACTATAGACAAATGGAACGTGACGCCGAGAGGACGATGAGCTCGTGCCTCGCGGTCATGGATGACTTGAAGCGGTGGCCAGGTGCTGGCGTCGTCAAGCTTCGAACCAAAGAGGCCTCAGAGATGAACCTACAAGTGACAATGATGGAACGTGACGCCTAGAGAACGATGAGCTCGTGCCCCACGGTCATGGACGACATGAGGGGGTGCCGAGGTGCTGGCGTCGTCAAGCTTTGAACCAAAGAGGCCTCGAAGATGAACCTAGAAGGCGACAATGATGGGGGCGCCCTGATCTGGCGATGTCATGCCGTAGTCGCGTTGATCAATTTGTTCCTCTTTCCTGGGGCATGCCTCAAGTTATGTCTTACTTGACTCTTTCCTACAATCAACTGGGTTGGGATGCGCTTTTATTGGTGCATATTTCTTGCCCCTTGTGTTTTGGAGATTACTAGGCCATAAATGTGTGTGTTGTCGTGCCCTTCCTTGTTAAGGAAAGAACTATATAGGTATCTAAAATTGCATGGAAACATGCAAATATACTTTCTGTTTTAGAAGTACAAATAAAAGACAATGTGTCGCAATACCATGGAGCTTAATTTTAGGGGTAACATCCAGCATGCCTATAATTCAATAGCATACACATTTCTTTGATGGAAATGATGGTTTTTAATATTAAGAATATACATAAATGTTACATGGTAAATAATAAAACTATAATTAGCTGAAATTACCGATTGGACATGGTAAATACGAAGAAAACTCAAGGGTTGTGATTCATAACGTGTCAAACTCAAGGGTTGGAAGCTAAGGGTGCGGCGATTAGTTGGGTGCCACTTATCATGTATTTGGCGGTTGTGTAGTTAGTGAGCCCAAAGGATAGATTCAATGAGTTCTTTCCAATAACCACGGCCGCTGAATAAAAACATTAAACTAAAGGCCCAAACAAAATGAGCACCTAAGAAGAAAAGACCAAGGCATAGAGGAGGGTCATAAGCGCCTATACCGTAAAATAGATTTTCGACGGAATCAAAAAGACATATCTTGTAGAATCGTAACCATAGAATACGACCCTAATCGAATTATTTACACATAAACTTTTGCTTTCCTTTAGAAAGAGCAAGATTTATATGTGTTATGCAGGAAAATAAACAAGAAGCTAATATGAAATTTGAGGGAAATGAAGTACGTAAAATATATTTGCATAACAAATCACCTTTAAGAAAAAACTCTTCCAAGTCAGCTCATGTCAGTACTTCACAACTCATTCAGCAGAATAATTCGCAACGCAACCACTTGATGCTCCATAAATATGGGAGAATCTGTTACTAAAAATATTAGTACATAATTTGTGAGGCCCTCGAAGCAAAATATATAAGGTGTAACACCCTCGATGCTTAGTACATAATTTGAGAGGCCCTCGAAGCAAAATATATAAGGTGTAACACCCTCGATGCGACTATAGCTCCCACGTGTCGAGGCACGACTTAGAGACATAATCGCATTGAAGGCATATGTCGCAAGTTAGGCAATCTTCACAACATCCCATGTAATATGAATAATAAAGGGGAGAACATAGTTGGCTTACACTCGCCACGTCAATCAAGAACATAAATAACATTACATCATCCAAACACTCATGGCCCGACTACGGCGCCAAAATAAAAGAGAACCCAACATGCGACACGGTCCCAATCACCCCCAACTGGGCACCACTACTGATCATCGGGAAAGGAAACGTAGTATCGTTGAGAGTCTTCGTCGAACTCCCACTTGAGCTCATACGCGTCTCCTGGAGCGGAATCATCAGGCCCTGCATCTGGTAATAGTAATCTGTGAGCCACAGGGACTCAGCAATCTCGCACCCTCGCGATCAAGACTATTTAAGCTTATAGGTATGGCAAGGTAAAATATGAGTGGAGCTGCAGCAAGCGACTAGCAAGTATGGTGGCTAACTTATTCGCAAAAGAGAGCGAGAAGAGGAGGCAAAGCACGAGCGAGAAGCTAGAGGAACAACCTGCGCAAACATTACTCCAACACCGTGTCCACTTCCCGGACTCCGCCGAGAAGAGGCCATCACGGTAACACACTCAGTTGATTCATTTTAATTAATTAAGGTTCAAGTTATCTACAACCGGACATTAACAAATTCCCATCTGCCCATAACCGCGGGCACGGCTTTCGAAAGTTCAATCCCTGCAGGGGAGTCCCAACTTAGCCCATGACAAGCTCTCACGGTCAACGAAGGAATAGACCTCCTCCCAAGACGTTCCGATCAGACTCGGTATCTCGGTAACTCAAGACACTTCGACAGGTTAAAACAAGACCAGCAACACCGCCCGAATGTGCCGACAAATCCCGATAGGAGCTGCACATATCTCTTTCTCAGGGCACACTCAGATTGTCCTAGGTACGGGTAGGCCAGCCCAGAGTTGCCCCTGGTGGCCACCGGTAGCTGACAGGTGGACCAACACTCAGAGGAGCACTGGCCCGGGGGGTTAAAATAAAGATGACCCTTTGAGTCTGCAGAACCCAAGGGAAAGAAAAGGCTAGGTGGCAAATGGTAAAACCAAGGTTGGGCATTGCTGGAAAAGCTTTAATCAAGGCGAAATATCAAGGGGTTCTCATTATAACCCAACCGCGTAAGGAACGCAAAATCTGGGAACATAACACCGATATGACGGAAACTAGGGCGGCAAGAGTGGAACAAAACACTAGGCGAGAGGCCGAGCCTTCCACCCTTTACCAAGTATATAGATGCATTAAGATAAGATAGCAATATAGTGATATCCCAACAAGTAAGTAAATGTTCCAACAAGGAACGGCCTCCAATCTTCACCTGCAACTAGCAACGCTATAAGAGGGGCTGAGCAAAGCGGTAACATAGCCATTCAACGGTTTGCTAGGACATGGTGGGTTAGAGGTTTGACATGGCAATTTGGGAGGCTTGCAAGCAAGTGGTAGGCATCGTAGCATTGGCATAGCAAAAGAGCGAGCAAACTAGCATAGCAAAGATAGTAGTGATTTCGAGGGTATGATCATCTTGCCTGCATAGTTGTCAGAGTTGAATGGATCCTCAAGAGCAAACTCAACGGGCTCCTCGTTAGCGAACTCTTCTCCCGGCTCTACCCAAACAAGACAAACAAGCAATAAGGATACAATCAACCACGTGCAAGACCAAGCAATATGATGAAATGATGATATGCTATGCGGGATGCGATGCGAGATGCAAAATGCAAGATATGACAGGAAATGCATGGACCTGGCCTCAACTTGGAAATCCAAGTGTGCCACTGGAAATATGAGATGAAATCGCTTGAAAACGATATAAAGAACGCCGGAATCGGAGTTACGGTTTGGAAATGGCAAGCGTTTTAAGAATGACACCGGTCTGCGATTTACAGCAAGTAGGCATCTAAATGAAACGAAATGAACATGCTACAGCCACCAAACATGACAACAAAATACATGGCAGGGATGCACACAAGATTCTTAACAAAAGTCTAGCACCGAGATACGGCCAATTCATCCATTATGAGGTTCAAACAAGCATGGCAAAAACGCAAATGCAAAACAGATCTCAGACTTAGTGAAATTAACACTTGTCTGGAATTTCAGATCATATAGCCCTCTTCGGAGCAACAAAACAACATGCTACATGACCTGATTATGACAAAGAAGAACATGGCACGGAGCTACTCAACAAGCTTAACAAAAGTCCCTTAGTGACCTTGAGCCAAAAGGGATCACAAAATATACTAACAGGCACACGAACATCGCAAAAACATAATCAGTTTTCAGACTTTGTGAAAACTGAGACATGCTGAAACATAACTCACGAAGTCATGTAAACAAGCTCGATGCACTCACTACGGTGCAAGTCATGGCAAGAAAAACATACATACATCAAGAAGGCACAAAATACAAGCTATACATGGCAAGAACAATGGCATAGCATGCACGGATCAACTACAATAACATCGGCAAAATCGCAAACAAGTTAACGATCTGCCCAGATTCACAACGAAGCAAAAGTAGAGCTCGATTGACTCAAGCTCGGCTGCTCCATAATTGCAAACAAAGGCATGGATGGATAGAGCACTACAAGATTAACAAAACTCCTTTACTGATAATCCTCAAAAGAGGCACGGATTACTAGGAAATAGCATGAACATATGGCATCATGAACTAAATAATCCCAGACTTAGTGAAAACTACTAAGTACCTGAAAACAGATTTACCGGGTGCCTCACTTTGAAAGCTTGCACAAGTCACAACACACATCACAAAAATGCATGGGTTGCACCTCTGGAAAGAAGACAAAATCCTTAACAAAACATATGAAGGACTCACAGGCATATCATGCACACAATAATCATAGCAAAAATGACAAAACTCTAAGATGAACTAGCAGATCTGACAATTAACTCACGAAGCCTCCTTCTAACAGCATTTCGGGCATCAAGATGCACTGAAATGAAAATGATGCAATGGAATGAGATGATGTACTCGTCGAGGCGAACATTTTGATATGCTATATTCCCAAATCGGAGCTACGGATGCAAAGTTACGGGGCCTCGAACAGGAGCATATGGAGTAAACAAATCTAGGGACTTGGCAAAAAAACAACCTCTGGATCTGGATCTAGGGTTCGCACGGAAACCGAGGCGCGGCGCTGCACTGTTCACGGGAGGCGGGTCCGAGGTCGCCGGCGTCGGGGACTCGCCGGAGAGGAGGTAGGTCGGCCGGAGCGGTCGGGGCGGCGGCGGCGGCTTCCGGCGGGAGCGGCGCGGCGACCGGGCGGCAGCGGCGGCGTCGCCGGCGTCGAGGCGGGCGAGGCGAGGAGGAGGCGAGGCGGGCGGAGCTCGCCGGCTCAGGCAGAGCGGCGGCGGCGCAAGGCCGGTCGGGCGGCGCGGCGGCGGCGCGAGGCCGGTCGGGCGGCGCGGGCACCCAGGCGGCGGCGGGAGGCCGATGGGCTTCGGGGGCCGGGGACGGGCTCGCGGGCCGGCGGCGGGTGGAGGGCGCGCGCCACGTGTCGGCTCGGGAGAGGCGGCGGCGGGATCCGGACGTTGTCCGGCTCGTCCGGACACGTCCGGCGGCGGATCTGGGGATTTTTTTAGGGTTTCGGGGAGAGGGGAGATCCGAAAACGGAGGGGGTGTATTTATAGGCATAAGTGGAGCTAGGAGAGTCCAAAAGAGGTGCGGTTTTCGGCCACACGATCGTGATCGAACGCTCTAGGACATGGAGCAAAGTTTGGTGGGTTTTGGGCCAAATTGGAGGGGTGTTGGGCTGCAACACACACGAGGCCTTTTCGGTCCCTCGGTTAACCGTTGGAGTATCAAACGAAGTCCAAATGATACGAAACTTGACAGGCGGTCTACCGGTAGTAAACCAAGGCCGCTTGGAAAGTCTCGGTCCAATCCGGAAATGTTTAATCCCCACACACGAAAGAAAGCTAGAGATGACCACCGGAGGAGAACGAAGCGCCGGAATGCAAAACGGACAACGGGAAAAATGCTCGAATGCATAAGACGAACACGTATGCGAATGCAATGCACATGATGACATGATATGAGATGCATGACACTGAAAACAACACACGGAGACAAAGACCCGAACCCGAGGAATAAATATAACTTAACGCCGGAAACGGCAAGAGTTGGAGTACAAATTGGGAAAGTTACATCCGGGGTGTTACAACACTCCACCACTACGAAAGGATCTCGTCCCGAGATCTAGGACTGAAAGAACGCCGGGTACTCAGAACGGAGGTGATCCTCGCGTTCCCAGGTAGCTTCACGGTCGGAATGGTGTGACCACTTGACTTTGAGAAATTTGATTGACTTGTTGTGAGTCTTGCGTCCAGGCTCTTCAAGAATAGCAACTGGGTGCTCATGATAAGAGAGATCTTCTTGGAGCTCAATGTCCTCGAAGTTGACGGTGCGGTCAGGAGTCTTGAAGCACTTTCGAAACTGAGAGACATGGAACACGTCATGAACATTTGCAAAGTTTGAAGGAAGCTCGAGTTGATAGGCGAGGTCGCCTCTCTTGCTGACAATCTTGAAAGGTCCCACATATCTGGGGGCAAGCTTCCCTTTGATACCAAAGCGACGAGTACCTTTCATAGGAGAGACGCGGAGGTAAACATGATCTCCGATCTCGAAAGCCAAATCACGGTGCTTACTATCATAGTAGCTCTTCTGGCGGGATTGGGCTGCTTTGAGGTTATCACGAATGACTTTGCACATTTCTTCTGCTTCTGTGATTAAGTCATTACCCAAAAGCTGACGTTCACCGGTTTCAGACCAGTTGAGAGGGGTACGGCACTTCCTGCCATACAGAATTTCAAAAGGGGCCTTGCCCGAACTTGCTTGAAAACTGTTGTTGTGGGAGAATTCAGCATAAGGAAGACAATCCTCCCACTTCATGCCGAAGGAGATCACACAAGCCCTGAGTATATCTTCAAGAATCTGGTTGACACGCTCGACTTGACCGCTTGTTTGAGGATGGAAAGCTGTGCTGAAGCGGATGTTAGTGCCCATGGCCTTCTGAAAAGAATCCCAAAACTTCGAGGTAAAGATGCTGCCACGGTCTGAAGAGATCACTTGAGGAATACCGTGCAGAGAGACAATGCGAGAGGTATAGAGTTCCGCCAATTGAGCTGCAGTGATCGACTCTTTGATAGGCAGAAAATGAGCCACTTTGGTGAGTTTATCGATGACAACAAATATAGCATCATTGCCACGCTTGGACTTCGGAAACCCAGTCACGAAGTCCATCTCAATGTGGTCAAACTTCCATTCTGGAATAGCAAGAGGTTGGAGGAGACCAGCTGGCCTTTGGTGTTCTGCCTTCACTCTTCTGCAGACATCACATTCATTCACGAATTGAGCGATCTCGCGCTTCATTCGAGTCCACCAATAAGCTTGCTTAAGGTCCTGATACATCTTCGTGCTCCCAGGGTGGATGGAGAGGAGAGAATTGTGAGCCTCGTTCATGATCACATTACGGAGGTCACCTTTGGGCACAACAATACGATCCTCGAAGAAGAGAGTGTCCTTGTCATCAAGGCGGTAGCACTTGTACTTGGACTGACTCTTGGCAATCCCAATCTTCACCTTTTTCACCATAGCATCAAGAAGCTGGTCTTGGCGAATCTGGTCTTCTAAGGTAGGAGAGACTAGAAGGTTGGCGAGGAAACCTTGAGGAACAACTTGCAGATTAAGTTTGCGGAAAGCTTCACAAAGCTCGGGTTGATAAGGCTTAAGAATCAGACTGTTGCAGTAAGCCTTCCTGCTCAAAGCGTCAGCAATCACATTGGCCTTGCCTGGAGTGTACTCAATACTCGGATTATACTCTTGAATCATTTCGACCCATCGAGTTTGCCTGAGGTTGAGATTAGGCTGAGTGAAGATGTACTTGAGACTCTTGTGATCAGTGAAAATGTCCACTTTTCTTCCCAATAGAAGATGTCTCCAAGTCAAAAGAGCATGCACAACTGCCGCCAACTCGAGATCATGAGTGGGGTAGTTCTTCTCATTAGGCTTCAACTGGCGAGATGTATAAGCAACAACTTTCTTCTCTTGCATCAAAACTGCGCCAAGACCTTGGAGAGAGGCATCACAAAAGACCTCGTACGGCTTGGATTCATCAGGCGGAGTCAGAACTGGAGCAGTGATCAACTTCTCTTTCAAAGTGTTGAAAGCAATATCACACTCCGGAGACCAAACGTACTTGACGTGCTTCTGAAGAAGATTTGAGAGAGGCTTCGCGATCTTAGAAAAGTTTTCAACGAATCTTCGGCAATAGCTTGCGAGACCGAGAAAACTGCGGAGTTGCTTCACGTTCTGAGGAGGTTCCCAATTCACAATTGCAGACACCTTCTCGGGATTCACGGCAATGCCCTTGGCAGAGATGATATGGCCAAGATAAAGAACCTCATCGAGCCAAAATTCACACTTGGAGAACTTGGCGTAGAACTGATGTTCCCTGAGCTTATCAAGAACCAAACGCAAGTGCTTGGCATGATCTTCCTTGTTCTTCGAGAAAACCAGAATATCGTCGAGATAGACCAAAACGAAGTCATTGGTGTAGGCGTTGAAGATGAAGTTCATCATGCGAGAGAACGTCGGAGGAGCGTTGGCGAGGCCAAAAGACATGACAGTGTATTCATATGAACCAAAGCTTGTTCTGAATGCTGTCTTGGGAATATCTTCTTCACGAATGCGAATCTGATGATAGCCCATACGGAGATCAAGCTTGGAGAATACTTGAGCACCTTTGAGTTGTTCGAACAGCTCATTGATGTTGGGAAGTGGGTATTTGTTCTTGATGGTCTTCTTGTTCACCGGACGGTAATCAACACAAAGTCGGTCCGTTCCATCCTTCTTCTTCACAAAAAGAACACCACAACCCCATGGAGAAGAACTAGGCCGGATAAGACCCACTCTCTCTTGCTCATCAAGTTGCTTCTTTAGATCCTTCAACTCTTCAGGTCCGAGCTTGTAAGGACGCTTGCACACAGGTTCCGTGCCAGGCTCAAGTTCAATAACGAATTCAACTGGCCGGTGCGGAGGCATTCCCGGGAGCTCTT
Organism: Triticum urartu; assembly: GCF_003073215.2. NCBI lineage: Eukaryota > Viridiplantae > Streptophyta > Magnoliopsida > Poales > Poaceae > Triticum > Triticum urartu. The sequence continues at coordinate 269,497,530 of NC_053028.1, forward strand.
CTGGAAAGATGTCTTGATATTCGCAAATGACTGGAATTTGAGGGATGGCATCCAATTCACCCTTCTCATTGAGAGAAAACAGACGAATGGTATCATCACGGGCGGCAAAGACAATTACATCTTCAGACGAATGAGTTAATTGAATCTGCCTGGCTGCACAATCAAGCTGAGCCTTGTGCTTAGAAAGCCAATCCATTCCGAGAATAAGATCAATATCCGAGTCACCAAGAACCGTTGGAGAAGCCAAGAACTTGTAGTCACCAAAAGTGATAGAAACATCCGGAACGATGGAGTTATCCTGCATGCGCTTACCGGGAGAGACAACTGCTAAAGGACTAGGCAAAACTTGTGAAACCAATTCATGCCTATTTGTAAACGGTCTCGAGATGAAGCAATGCGATGCACCAGTGTCAAAAAGAACTTTTGCAGGAATATCATTAACAGGAAGGTTACCCATTATCACATCTGACGAGTCCTCTGCCTGAGCTGCATTCATCAAATTGACCTTGGCATGCTTGGGGTTATGCTTGACCACAGCTGTACTTGCCGATCTGACAGGAGGAGGAGGAGGAAGACGCCTCTGGTTGAAACACTTGTTGGCATAGTGACCCTTCTGTTGGCACTTGTTGCACGTGACCTCTGAAAGCGGACGGTGATACGGAGCACTCGATCTTGGAGCTTGAGACGAAGTCTTGTTCTGAAAGCCAGGGTTGGGTGGGTGGGAAGAACCACTGCCACCTTTGCTCTTCTGCTGATACGGCTGACGAAACGGAGGAGGAGGAAGCCAGAACTTCTGCTGCTTGGCCACTTGAGTAGAGGAAGAAGGAGTAACATCTCTGACTCGCTTCTTGGAAGCATCACACCTCAACTGAGCAGCCTCTTGCTTCAGTGCCATGTTGTAGAACTCATCGTACCTCAAGGGCTCAAAGAGAACAAGAGCGAGCTGAATTTCTTCTCTGAGACCACCCCTGAACTGATATATCATGCTCTTCTCATCAGGGACGTCCTGCTTGGCAAAGCGGGCGAGCTTCTGGAACAACTTGTTGTAGTCATATACAGACAAAGAGCCTTGCTTCAGATTGCGGAATTCCTCACGCTTGCTTTCAACCATGCTCTGGGGAATATGATGAGCTCGGAAATCTCGACGGAAATCATCCCAAGTGATAACACGTCCACCTCTGGAATCCTTGTACTGCTGGAACCATTCTACGGCTTGATCTTTGAGTTGGAAGGAAGCGAACTTGACAAAGTCCTCAGGCCTGACGTTACTGCACTCGAAATGCTTACACAGATCCACAAGCCAACCGTCAGCATCGGTTGCCTCAACACAATTGCTGAAAGTCTTTGGCCCGTTAGCAAGGAACTGGTTGAGTGTAGCGAAGTGACTCTGATTGCTGCCTTGATTCCCTTGACTGCCTTGATTGCGCTCTTGAAGAATTTGCATGATCAGCTGTGTATTTGCATTGGTTGCGGCCATCACAGGTTGCCATGCCTCTGGAGGAGGTGGAGGCGGTGGCGGATCAGGATTCGGAGTCGTGCGCGTTGGAGGAGCCATCCTGAAGAGGTTGACCACCATTAGCACATTGATAGATAAATATTGAAGCTGAATCCAACGGAATGAAAATTGCAACATATAGTCTTCACATCCGAACAAAATGAACGAATGCATTCCTCTTCAAATGGTCACATATCCATAAATTGAGAAGCCACGTAGAATTAAGATAGAGAAATAAATCAACAAGGTACGGATCAAGAACGAATAATCGGTAAGAAATCCCAATCTCAAACCAATATTCGTGGAAGAAGAACTAGAGCTACTAGAATTCCCACCTATGAAACTCCCGAACCTTTCCGGTTATGCAATCAGGTGTTGGGGATACAGGGAAGAATAATATCTCACCCAAACTAGCAATTCCTACATCCAGCTGTATCCATCCTTCAACACATAACCAAGAAACCTTCGGAAACCATCTACCTCAACCTTCGAAAAGCATCCGTTATACAAGTTATGGCGATACTCCCGAACTCCCGCCCCAGTACTGGGTGGCGTCGAGGTTATCTCACCAACGAACTGCATAAAAGAGATTTTCGATGTCGGCGAAAATATCTCAAGTATTCCAGAATTGCAACGATAAAATTATGATGACAACACCTCAGAGCTCAACTCCCCGGGACACTTCCACTAAACCCCTGACAGGAGGCACCAAGACAGTATTCTCATCATAAGCCATCGGAACGATTCCAAGATACTTGCGTGATCCTAAATTTTTTTTAGTGAAATTTGAGAAGAGAAGAGTCAAAACTCTACGTCAGGATGCCTTACCAGAGCGATGAGGAGACTGGGAAGTAAAAAGAATTCCTAAACTCTCCGATATATAATTCCTAAAGACTCAAAACATTTTTCTAGACACAACTCGGTCGCTAAAAACGATCAAGCAATGGGGCTCCTAAGGTCGGGGAAGGCTCTGATTACCAACTTGTAACACCCTCGATGCGACTATAGCTCCCGCGTGTCGAGGCACGACTTAGAGACATAATCGCATTGAAGGCATATGTCGCAAGTTAGGCAATCTTCACAACATCCCATGTAATATGAATAATAAAGGGGAGAACATAGTTGGCTTACACTCGCCACGTCAATCAAGAACATAAATAACATTACATCATCCAAAACACTCATGGCCCGACTACGGCGCCAAAATAAAAGAGAACCCAACATGCGACACGGTCCCAATCACCCCAACTGGGCACCACTACTGATCATCGGGAAAGGAAACGTAGTATCGTTGAGAGTCTTCGTCGAACTCCCACTCTTGAGCTCATACGCGTCTCCTGGAGCGGAATCATCAGGCCCTGCATCTGGTGTAATAGTAATCTGTGAGCCACAGGGACTCAGCAATCTCGCACCCTCGCGATCAAGACTATTTAAGCTTATAGGTATGGCAAGGTAAAATATGAGTGGAGCTGCAGCAAGCGACTAGCAAGTATGGTGGCTAACTTATTCGCAAAAGAGAGCGAGAAGAGGAGGCAAAGCACGAGCGAGAAGCTAGAGGCAACCTGCGCAAACATTACTCCAACACCGTGTCCACTTCCCGGACTCCGCCGAGAAGAGGCCATCACGGTAACACACTCAGTTGATTCATTTTAATTAATTAAGGTTCAAGTTATCTACAACCGGACATTAACAAATTCCCATCTGCCCATAACCGCGGGCACGGCTTTCGAAAGTTCAATCCCTGCAGGGGGTCCCAACTTAGCCCATGACAAGCTCTCACGGTCAACGAAGGAATAGACCTCCTCCCAAGACGTTCCGATCAGACTCGGTATCTCGGTAACTCAAGACACTTCGACAGGTTAAAACAAGACCAGCAACACCGCCCGAATGTGCCGACAAATCCCGATAGGAGCTGCACATATCTCTTTCTCAGGGCACACTCCTTAGATTGTCCTAGGTACGGGTAGGCCAGCCCAGAGTTGCCCCTGGTGGCCACCGGTAGCTGACAGGTGGACCAACACTCAGAGGAGCACTGGCCCGGGGGGGTTAAAATAAAGATGACCCTTGAGTCTGCAGAACCCAAGGGAAAGAAAAGGCTAGGTGGCAAATGGTAAAACCAAGGTTGGGCATTGCTGGAAAAGCTTTAATCAAGGCGAAATATCAAGGGGTTCCCATTATAACCCAACCGCGTAAGGAACGCAAAATCCGGGAACATAACACCGATATGACGGAAACTAGGGCGGCAAGAGTGGAACAAAACACTAGGCGAGAGGCCGAGCCTTCCACCCTTTACCAAGTATATAGATGCATTAAGATAACATAACAATATAGTGATATCCCAACAAGTAAGTAAATGTTCCAACAAGGAACGGCCTCCAATCTTCACCTGCAACTAGCAACGCTATAAGAGGGGCTGAGCAAAGCGGTAACATAGCCATTCAACGGTTTGCTAGGACATGGTGGGTTAGAGGTTTGACATGGAAATTTGGGAGGCTTGCAAGCAAGTGGTAGGCATCGTAGCATTGGCATAGCAAAAGAGCGAGCAAACTAGCATAGCAAAGATAGTAGTGATTTCGAGGGTATGATCATCTTGCCTACATAGTTGTCAGAGTTGACTGGATCCTCAAGAGCAAACTCAACGGGCTCCTCGTTAGCGAACTCGTCTCCCGGCTCTACCCAAACAAGACAAAACAAGCAACAAGGATACAATCAACCACGTGCAAGACCAAGCAATATGATGAAATGATGATATGCTATGCGGGATGCGATGCGGGATGCAAAATGCAAGATATGACAGGAAATGCATGGACCTGGCCTCAACTTGGAAATCCAAGTGTGCCACTGGAAAGATGAGATGAAATCGCTTGAAAACGATATAAAGAACGCCGGAATCGGAGTTACGGTTTGGAAATGGCAAGCGTTTTAAGAATGACACCGGTCTGCGATTTACAGCAAGTAGGCATCTAAATGCAACGAAATGAACATGCTACAGCCACCAAACATGACAACAAAATACATGGCAGGGATGCACACAAGATGCTTAACAAAAGTCTAGCACCGAGCTACGGCAATTCATCCATTATGAGGTTCAAACAAGCATGGCAAAAACGCAAATGCAAAACAGATCTCAGACTTAGTGAAATTAACACTTGTCTGGAATTTCAGATCATATAGCCCTCTTCGGAGCAACAAAACAACATGCTACAGGACCTGATTATGACAAAGAAGAACATGGCACAGAGCTACTCAACAAGCTTAACAAAAGTCCCCTAGTGACCTTGAGCCAAAAGGGATCACAAAATATACTAACAAGCACACGAACATCGCAAAAACATAATCAGTTTTCAGACTTGGTGAAAACTGGGACATGCTGAAACATAACTCACGAAGGCATGTAAACAAGCTCGATGCACTCACTACGTTGCAAGTAATGGCAGGACAAGCATACATCCATCAAGAAGACACAAAATACAAGCTAGACATGGCAAGAACAATGGCATAGCATGCACGGATCAACTACAATAACATCGGCAAAATCGCAAACAAGTTAACGATCTGCCCAGATTCACAACGAAGCAAAAGTAGAGCTCGATTGACTCAAGCTAGGGTGCTCCATAATTGCAAACAAAGGCATGGATGGATAGAGCACTACAAGATTAACAAAACTCCTTTACTGATCATCCTCAAAAGAGGCACGGATCACTAGGAAATAGCATGAACATATGGCATCATGAACTAAATAATCCCAGACTTAGTGAAAACTACTAAGTCCCTGAAAACAGATTTACCGGGTGCCTCACTTTGAAAGCTTGCACAAGTCACCACACACATCACAAAAATGCATCGGTTGCACCTCTGGAAAGAAGACAAAATCCTTAACAAAACATATGAAGGACTCACAGGCATATCATGCACACAATAATCATGGCAAAAATGACAAAAGTCTAAAATGAACTAGCAGATCTGACAATTAACTCACGAAGCCTCCTTCTAACAGCATTTCGGGCATGAAGATGCACTCAAATGAAAATGATGCAATGGAATGAAATGATGTACTCGTCGGTCGAACATTTTGATATGCTATATGCCCAAATCGGAGCTACGGATGCAAAGTTACGGGGCCTCGAACAGGAGCATATGGAGTAAAAAAATCTAGGGACTTAGCAAAAAAACAACCTCTGGATCTGGATCTAGGGTTCACACGGAAACCGAGGTGCGGCGCTGCACTGTTCACGGGAGGCGGGTCCGAGGTCGCTGGCGTCGGGGTCTCGCCGGAGAGGAGGTAGGTCGGCCGGAGCGGTCGGGGGGGGCGGCGGCGGCGGCGGCTTCCGGCGGGAGCGGCGCGGCGACCGGGCGGCAGCGGCGGCGTTGCCGACGTCGAGGCGGGCGAGGCGAGGAGGAGGCGAGGCGGGCGGAGCTCGCCGGCTCGGGCGGAGCGGCGGCGGCGCGAGGCCGGTCGGGCGGCGCGGCGGCGGCGCAAGGCCAGTCGGGCGGCGCGGGCACCCAGGCGGTGGCGGGAGGCCGATGGGCTTCGGGGGCCGGGGACGGGCTCGCGGGCCGACGGCGGGTGGAGGGCGGCGCGGCACGTGTCGGCTCAGGAGAGGCGGCGGCGGGATCCGGACGTTGTCCGGCTCGTCCGGACACGTCCGGCGGCGGATCTGGGGATTTTTTTTAGGGTTTCGGGGAGAGGGGAGATCCGAAAACGGAGGGGGTGTATTTATAGGCATAAGTGGAGCTAGGAGAGTCCAAAAGAGGTGCGGTTTTCGGCCACACGATCGTGATCGAACGCTCTAGGACATGGATCAGAGTTTGGAGGGTTTTGGGCCAAATTGGAGGGGTGTTGGGCTGCAACACACACGAGGCCTTTTCGGTCCCTCGGTTAACCGTTGGAGTATCAAACGAAGTCCAAATGATACGAAACTTGACAGGCGGTCTACCAGTAGTAAACCATGGCTGCTTGGCAAGTCTCGATCCAATCCGGAAATGTTTAATCCCCACACACGAAAGAAAGCTAGAAATGACCACCGGAGGAGAACGAAGCACCGGAATGTAAAACGGACAACGGGAAAAATGCTCGAATGCATAAGACGAACATGTATGCGAATGCAATGCACATGATGACATGATATGAGATGCATGACACTGAAAACAACACACGGAGACAAAGACCCGAACCCGAGGAATAAATATAACTTAACGCCGGAAACGGCAAGAGTTGGAGTATAAATTGGGAAAGTTACATCCGGGGTGTTACATAAGGCCTTGAATCAAGCACTAAACAGAAAAGGTTGATAATAAAGTAGAGAATCACAACTAGCCAAAAGCGATCCCTTCAAACTTTGTTAAATGAAATAGTTGATAAATAAACCATAAAGGAAATAAAGAAAGATATTGAAAAAAAAGTAGTCAATATATATGAAACACTATCTAAACAGCGGAAGATACTGAGACATTAAAAAAAAATTACCTTGTTTGATTTTGGTCAAGAACATCAACTTATGGTGAATCTTCACATAAACTAATAGTAATAGTAATAGTAATAGTAATATATATATATATATATATATATATTTATATATAGGACTTCTCTTCTGTACTCCTGGGAGTATGTACTCTCATTCTCAATATACCTCATATACGCATTAATTATACCTATTTATTATTCTCAATATACTTCATTAAATATTCTAAGATACCCCAATACGAGTTTTGTTGAAAAAATATCATCTGCGATGTACTTTTTGTAATATACCTTTTTCACGTACAAACACATCAGTATATACGTAAACATTTAAAAATATGTAGACTCACATGAATTTTTTCATGGAACTCATTTTGGGGTATCTAATAATTACTAATGAAGTATATTAAAAATAATAAAGTGGTATAAAAGATTCATCTATGTGGTATATGAGAGGCAGGAGTACATACTCCCAGGAGTAAACAACCATTTTCCTATATATATATACATATTATTTACCTGTCCACAATGTTGATATGCCAAAGGCAAACACCCACTGCCTTGTGAATGACATATAGTAGCAGAACCTTTTTTTTCTCGAATACACACAAGCATGTGTATCATTCATTAGAGAAGAGGGGGAAAGCCTCCCCAAAGTGTGCGGCTGTACAAATATTTACAATTGGGCTTTGCCCAACACCACCAAACTCACGTGAACTACTACTCACGAACAACCCACGGTGAGCCCTCTGCCTCCTTGATTAGGCCAGCCTTCACCCATAGTCCGCCCTCCTCTTTTATCTGGTTGATGCAGGCAGACACGGACGTTGTTGCTCCGTTGAAGACGATGTCATTTTGATGTTTCCATATCATCCACATTCCAAGTAGACACTTGGCGTGTGTGGATCTCCGACGCTCCCGATCCTGATCCTGTCTGATGCACCACTCCTCCAAGGGCTCGTCGATCCTGGGATCCAACCCCTGTCGACCGGTACCCACCATGAACCAGTGCCATACTTGCCTTGCAAACACACAATTGATTAGTAGATGTTGTCTGGTCTCCTCCTTCTGATCGCAAAGTGGGCATGCAGCTTGATGTGGGAGCCCTCACCGTGCCAGTCTATCAGACGTCCATCAACGATTCTTGATGGCAAGCCAAGCAAAGAGGCGGCACTTGAGGGGGGCTCACGACTGCCAAGTGAAGGGCGCTGTCGGTGAGGCCTCAAGTCCCATGAACATTGCCGCATAAGCCGAGCGTGCCGAGAAACGTCCATTCCCCTCCCAAGCCCAGTATAGTGCATCCTCCATTTCCTCTGTGAGCTGAAGTGTAGATACTCTTTGCCATAATCTTAGGAATTCCTCTAGAGCTCCCGCTGCGAGGTCTGGCCCTATGTCCCTCGCCCATGCGTGGTTCGTTAGCGCTGCCAGGACCGTCCGCGTCCTCCTTGTACGCCTCGGGACAGAACCACGTTAGCATATATGACATCAATTGTTGTTAACTTCATAAAAAAAGATTTTTTATGCATACATGCTTAATCTAGTCTATGATAGCTTCTCTGACTGCAATGGCAGTTATCCAAACCAAGTAGCCATTTGTTGTTTCCTATCAGCATTTTCAACAAGTATAACTTTATTAATTGTCAGCCCGGCCTATAGATTTATAGTACAAAGTAACTACTATGTATGCATATAGTAACTATAGTATTATACATGGAACCCAGAATTTATCTTATATATCATGTGAACTAATGGGAAGAAGATAAAATATATATTTAGGGAAGATAGCAATTGCAAAAGGCTCATAATCCAAATCATAAATGTATAATAAACAAAACCACATTCATCAAGGCCTAACAGAGGCAATTGCACTATAAAAATGAAGTGGGCCATTCACAAGCCATGTGCTATGCAAGAATTCATACGATGTAACAAAAAAATGACACACTACTGAGCAATGAACCTACCATATCAATGAAAAGTAGAGTGGGCTTCTTCATCGACAATCACCGGGCGATCTGCCTGTTACTGGTTCGTGTTCACGAAGTCTCAACTCATGTTCCACATACCCAGCCCCATGAACGAGTCAATCCACATATAGTCCCCAATTCGAACTATCAACACCAACACAGAACAATAATTTTGTGCGAAACCTTAGGCCTTCAGGATGTGTAGATTGTTGAAGGGGATGTGCACCTTGCGGAGATCCATGGCCACAGGCAGCGATTGTTTCTATTTGCCTCGGCAGTCGGGAGGACGATAGCTTGCAAAGTCACAAGCAATCCACGACGGTTGGGAGATGAAGCAAGGCGAAGGAGTTGGTTCCATGATGGATGGAGGAGCCACTTGCCGGAAGAGGCTGTGGAAGTGGTGACGCATAGCTAGGGTCATGCAGGATAGAAGCCGCCCCGACCGAACCCCGGCAGTGAGCGAGGCACACAAGGGACTGTGGGTTGCCAATGGAGGAGCAGGCCGCTTCAAGGGCACACGTGTGGGCACGAGAGAGGAAAAGGAGGCATCGACGATGTTGATGTTCACGGAAAGGTAGAAGGAAACGCAGCCAAGCCATTTTTGCATACTTGAGGGCCTAATTAACGGAGTGCGCCGTGAATGCTCTGTGAGCAGCAACCCTACGAAGTTGTTGGCCCACCCAGATTGTGTGGAGGCGAGCAGTAACACATGCCTGAGTTGAGTGTTGGATCTCATAGGACTACGGTATTATTAAGAGGGGCATAAGTATTTTGAGACTTATGTTGGTTGTGATGCTTAACCGACACCTATCCTATGAGATTTGAGAGAAATCTCTTTGTGTTTCGACACATTTACCCGTCAGCCAGAGGCTCCTCCTCCTACCTTAGAAAAAAGGTAACATCAAGATGGCTCCTCCCACCTCCTCCTCCTCTCTCCCTCTCTTGCACCCGCTCTTCCAACACTCATGGTGATTTCTAGGATTAATCTTGAAGATGGAGGGTCTACTGCATTGGGACTTTGCCCCTGGCCTAGCCCTTGCAGATCAGGTGAGGAGAAAATTTGGATCGACGGTGCATTTCTTCCCTTCTCGAGATACCAAGGAATTTTTCTTGGTGGTTACGTTCTCATCTGCCTCCTCCCTCTCGATTGATTCTGTTGGTGCTGCCTGTCGTGGGAGCAAGTTTGACAGTAAGAATAGTGGGTACGTAGGAGGAGACAAGGCCCTAGCTACGGCAAGGTTGTGCATGCAAGTTCAGGCCCTTCTCAGAAGAAGTAATAGCCCTACATCTCGGTGCCTGGAGGCTTGGTTGACTGTATTATGCATGAAAGTTACAGGGGGTGCGAACCCCTGTGCCAGAGGAGGAGAGTGGCTTATATAGAGTGCGCCAGGCCCCTCCAGCCCTCAGTTACACAGGGTTCAATGTACGTTAAGACAGGGCGTTACTGGTAACGCTAGCTATAAAGGACTATAAATGACCTTTAAAACTACGGAGTGAATGCCTGACCGTTGCCATCCTGAGTGACTTTAGATCTTCTGTACTCCGAGTGATTCTTCGTATGGTCGAATGACTCTATCTTGGTCGAGTGGAATTGTGATATCCGAGTGGTTTATCTGGTCGAGTGGACTACACTCCAAGGTGATTTCAGTCGGTATCTTTAGTTGTACTTCTAATGTCTTTGACTCTAGGGCAGTGTCCTTGGGTAGGGCGTCTAGGTCAGGCCTATGACCCTACCCAAGGTACATGTCAACGTCATTAGCCCCCGAATGGATTGAGGCCCGAGTGAAAAAGGGTTGAAGTTGGTTCCTACTTGATTCCACGCTTTGGAGGTATTTCATTGGAGTCTGAAAATCATGTTGGAGCTTCAACCTTGTTTCAATCGCCTTGATCAATTCAGAGGTCGTCGAGTGAATTATGTTGATAATCTTCGAGTGTTGTTACGGTGTGAAATCTTCGGCGTGATTGGTTGCTTTGAGGTTCCCGGATCCCACGGGATTCAAAATTTTAGAGAAGCGCACAGGACGGAGTGTGCCACGGTAATCGAAGCGGGTAGACAGGAGCGCCTCGATCTCCGCATCGCCTTTTTCGGCACGTATCGTGTGAGCGACTGTTGCAGGATATGACATGATTGGTCGGGCCCACGGGTCAACCACTCAGCAGCAGACCCATAAAAGGCGTCGAAGCCGATGCAAAGCATAATATGACTCATTCTATCTCTCCTTCCTCTGCTTCCCCACTGTGCCCTCCTCTGCTCTCAACATCTCCCTTAGCCCATGCACACTCCGCCATAATGGTGAAGGACAAGACAGCGGCCTTGGAGCGCGCGAAGAAGGTGACGATGATAGCGAAAGGCAAAGAAGACGGCTCAGGGGACGTCGTCGCGGTCCGGTCTGCCGCCTGGTTGGATCTAGGGGGACTAGATCCGCTCCACCGTCGAGCAGGAAGATCTAGAGAGGCTCGTTGAGGATGGTATGATTGCTGACAAATCTTGGAGGTTGTCGGAGGGGGAATCTGAGCCCCAGCCGCGCGAGGGTGAGCGTGTCCTCCTCACTACTCATGTCGACTGAGGTCTTTCTCTTCCTCCGCATCCGTTCTTTAGGGGTTTCCTGAACTTTTTCGGTGCTCAGTTTCATCATGTCCCCCCAAGCACAATCACATATCTTGCTGCTTTCATTTTGTTGTGTGAAAATTTCTTGGCTGTCAACCACACTGGGGTTTGTTCAAACACATATTCACTTGCCGCTCTCAGTCAATGAAGAAGGCACACCCGACTGATGAGAAGACGCATGTGATCCAGATGTGCAGGGGTTTAGGAATTCAAACTAGGGGTAGGAGCACTTTTCCTTCCATAACCCTTCCCGAGTCAGTTCGGGGATGGCAGTCGACCTGGTTCTACTGCAAGGACGTCCCGACTCCTGGTAAGTCTACCAGTTTCCCCCTTTCACTATGGAGCGACTTTGCCAACCTTCTTCATTGACTGTGACCCCAGAGGAGAAAGGCAGGTGTGTCTTTTAGTCGACCATGTTGTCAACTTAGCCCGGGAGGGTGTGACTGGCATGGATCTGTTGGAAGTGTTCCTCAATCGATGCATCCAGCCTCTCCAAGCCCGAGACCACCCGATGTGGATGTACTCAAGCCCTAGAGACACCGCTCGGGTCCACCCAGAGGAAGTCGCCAAGGATATGGTGGCTCAGTGGCTGCGAAGCAGCACCGGAAACAAGGATAACCCCAGGGAGTCCAGGAGAATTCAGCCATCCGACACCAACCACGACCCGGAAGAGGTCAGGCTCAAAATACCGAGTGCTTTCTTCTTTCGATCTGCAATTGCTCTTGAATCTGATTGACTCTTGTTGACTTGCGCCTTGTAGATTTACACCAAGATGTACTCGCTGCCAAACGGGGATAGATCCAGGAGGGAGAGGAGAGCGCAGACGAAAGCCGACCGGCAATCCGGAGATGACAGCGAAGATGATAGTGACGACTCGGGCAGCAGCAAGGAGGTCGACTCGCCGCCTCGCTCAGAACGTCGATCCAAACAATCCCAAGACCCTGCAGGTGGGCGTGGCAAGGCAGCTCCACCAAGCATGTAAGTGCCAAAGCGCACTCAGACTTCGACTCCAGAACCGTCGGAGAAGGCCGCTAAGCGGCCCAAGGTTGTCCCAACGAAGCCTCGGAAGGCCCTGCCAAGATCATGGTGGATGTCCCTGTTGCTTCTGCGTAAGTGTTTGTTTCTTCTCTTTGTCTTCTATGTTATTGTCGACTCATCCACTTGTTTGACCGAGTGAGTATTGGAACTTGCAGTGCTGCTACTTCTAGGACGTCCATGGATATCGACAAGAAGCAAGATGACGAGGAAACTGTAGATGTGGCCACTTCTCGGGCAGGTACAGCTCCACAACCATGCTCTTACTTTGCCAATTGTCCTATCGGTCGACTGAGTTCTTACGGTCGAGTGTTTTGTAGCGCCACCAAATGTTATTGAACTTCCAGACGACGATGACCATGGAGACACGCCACAGAAGAACACAGGGAGAAGGGGCAGGACTTTGAGGAAGAAGGTGTCTGCCAGTAAAGTGTCTCAGTTGACTTCAGCGCCAGAACCAGTCGCTCAGTAATCCGGAGATCCAATTCGCACTTCTGTTTCTTTTGCTGATCCTGTGTCGACTGATCGACCTTTAGTGTCGACTGGTCAAGCCCTTGCTCCGACTGTGCAACTCCAGGCTTTAGCTCCCCTGGCTGCCTGATCTATTTCCACCAACTCTGCTTTTTGTTACTCATCATGTCCCGGAGGACCAGGTAGGCGCTGCTAAGGAAGCCATACACCAAGCAGGCCTAATGATGGACCGAATGAAGCTGGTGTATGAGGCTAGCAAGGCTGCTTATGATGCTAGCTCTTCCCTTCAAACCAACGTCCAGGTATGTGGGATTGTAAGTTGATTTCTGACTGGTCTTCAGCTTGATCTTTGTTCTTTTAGGATATGCTATTTGTTAGCTGCTGCTTTATTATTCGTAAGATGTCCGTGGATGAGCGTTTTGAAACCTTATGTGCATCTATCATGAATTTGCACCTTGCATATGTTCACCCGTTGGGTGTCCTCTTTTGCCTCATAGCTTTTTCAGTTGAATCGACCAAGTTGTGTCGAGTGAACTCTTGAACCAGTGGGGGCACGCTGAGTGCACCCACTGGGTGTAGTCCCCGAGACCGCCGTCAAATGTTTGATTCGGCGGGGGTCATTCCAAAGTGTTATTTCACCACGGGAGCCTTAGAACTTGCTTGTTTGTAGTGCGTTCACTCGGTCTTAGAAGGATCGTGTCGAGTGAACTCCGAGCCAGTGGGGGCACGCTAAGTGCACCCACTGGGTTTAGTCCCTGAGACCGCGGTCGACTGAGGGCAGTCGGCGGTGGTCTGAGAACAAATGTTGTTGTTGTTTTACTCCTTCCACTCGGACTGGCGTGCCATGGCGAGTGGGAAATCGAACCAGTGGGGGCACGCCAAGTGCACCCACTGGGCGTAGTCCCTGAGACTGCTGTTGAATGTTTGATTCGGCAGTAGTCTTAGAACTATTTTTGTCACAATAACTTGAACTTGTATCTTATTGCTCGGGAGCAACAGATCTTTGTTTCTGTTGACTGACGTGTCTTGTTCGTTGACTACAGAAATCTTGTGAGCTTGGGGCCCAGTTTGCTGAATTGGAGAGAAAACAAATTGAACTCAACCTCGATCTGGAGCTGGCCAAGGAGAATTTGAAGAAGGCCCAAGACGAAACAACCATTATGGGAGGTAACAATTTTGTCGACTGTTAGTCTTGCCACCTTTTCTTTTCAACCTTTAAACCAAGTGATTCCACTCAAGCAGATGTGCATAGTGAAAATCGTCAACTCCAAGCTCGTCTGAAGAATGTTATTTCTTTAGACAAAATGAAGCAGGCTCTGGAGCAGAAGGATCTTGACCTGGCAGCAGCACATAAGACGGCGCGGGAGAAAACTGAACTCGCCGGCAAAAAATTGGCTTCAGTCTGCAAGTTATAAGAAGAGAACGCCAAGTTGAAAACCGCTGTCGATGAAGCCAAGAAGGAAGTCATGCAGCTGAAGGAGTAGAAGGCGGCCTTGACGGACAAAGTCAGCGATCTCACTTGCAAGAGGAATGAGCTAGAAACTTATCTGGGTGGTCTTGCCAAGAAGATGTTCCTCATGCTTGAAGGTTCCTTTCTTTATCCGACTGACTGCAAAGAACTTTTCCATTGTGTCTCTGTCATTTCAACACCTTTTTGTTTGTGCAGAATTCTGTCAGAACTTTGAGGAAGAAACTGGGCGGATCGAGACAAACTTGGACCCTATCAATTCTCCCGTCAAGGATGGATCCGCCATGAATTTGTTGCAACTGGAATCTTGTCTCACCAATGTTTTGGACTACCATGGCTGACTAAAAGTAGCAGTGTCGCGGATCGACACAAAGCTCTGGTCCGGTGTGATGTTCCAGAATGACCTTGAGTCACTGATCACTCGACTCAACGGCATCCCCGAATGAGTGCAGGCATGGAAGAAGTCATCTGCTCGCTACGGTGCTGACGTGGCTCTGTCGCTGGTCCGGGTCCATTGCAAGGAAGTCAAAGAAGAGAAGCTGGCGGCTCTCAAGGTTGCCAACACCAAGAAGCTTATATTCCAATCTTTCATGGAGACCTTCATCGACGCTGCGACTCGCATTGCAGACGGCATCGACCTTGACAGTTTTGTCGAGCCAGCAAGTCCTACCCCCGCCGAGTGAAAACTTGATAACTTGATTTTATTTTCCTCAGAATGCCAAGTGATCCTGTAATCATTAAAACTATTTCGGGCGTGACCCTCGAGTACTTCTGCCGGTGGTTTTGAACCTTCATGGATTTATCCGAACTTGGTTTCTCTTTTGAATGCGGTTGCTTTGTCTTTATGACCTTCAGATTTCTTGACTCGAGCAACTTGGGAGTCACAGCTGAATCTGTGTGTGAGAGGGTCGGTCTTCACTTGGAGTAAACGTCATACTTTTGGCGTAGCTCCGAGTGCAACCGGACATTGTACTTGTGGTGCAGCTCCGTGTGCAGCCAGATGTTGTACTTGTGGTGCAGCTCCGAGCGCAACCAGATGTTGTACTTGTGGTGCAGCTCCGAGTGCAGCCAGACGTTGTACTTGTGACACAGCTCCGAGTGTAGCCAGACGTTGTACTTGTGGTGCAGCTCCGAGCGCAGCCAGACGCTATACTTGTGGCGCACCTCCGAGTGCAGCCAAACGTTGTACTTGTGGTGCAGCTCCGAGCGCAACCAGACATTGTACTTGTGGCGCAGCTCCGAGTGCAGCCAGACGTTGTACTTGTGGTGCAGCTCCAAGCGCAACCAGACGTTGTACTTGTGGCGCAGCTCAGGGTGCGTGGCCAAGCCTCCAAGTGAGAGGGTTGTTCTTTACTCGGAGTGTGTTTCGAAACTTAAGCGAGTACGGGGTCGCAGCTAAGCCTCCAAGTGGGAGGGTTGCTCTCCACTCGCAGTAGTTTTGTAACTTAGGCGAATACGGGATCACGGCTAAGCTTCCAAGTGGGAGGATTGCTCTCCACTCGGAGTAGTTTTGTTACTTAGGCAAGTACGGGATCACAGCTAAGCCCCCAAGTGGGAGGATTGCTCTCCACTCGGAGTAGTTTTGTAACTTAGGTGAATACGGGATCGCGGCTAAGCCTCCGAGTGGGAGGATTGCTCTCCACTCGAAGTAGTTTTGTTACTTAGTTGAATACGGGATCGCGGCTAAGCCCCCAAGTGGGAGGATTGCTCCCCACTCGGAGTAGTCTTGTTACTAAGGCGCATACGGGATCACGGCTAAGCCCTCGAGTGGGAGGATTGCTCTCCACTCGAAGTAGTTTTATTACTTAGGCGAGTATGGGATCGCAGCTAATC
Source organism: Triticum urartu (assembly GCF_003073215.2). Lineage (NCBI taxonomy): Eukaryota > Viridiplantae > Streptophyta > Magnoliopsida > Poales > Poaceae > Triticum > Triticum urartu. The sequence goes on from NC_053028.1 coordinate 269,513,868, forward strand.
CCCTAAGTGGGAGGATTGCTCTCCACTCGGAGTAGTTTTGTAACTTAGGCGAATACGGGATCGCGGCTAAGCCGCCGAGTGGGATGATTGATCTCCACTCGGAGCAGTTTTGTTACTTAGGAGAATACGGGATCACTGCTAAGCCCCCGAGTGGGAGGATTGCTCGTCACTCGGAGTGTTTGATTACTTAGGTGAATACGGGATCGCGGGTAAGCCCCTAAGTGGGAGGATTGCTCGTCACTCGGAGTAGTTTTGTTACTTAGGCAAATACGGGATCGCGGCTAAGCCCCCGAGTGGGAGGATTGCTCTCAACTCGGAGTAGTTTTGTTACTTAGGCGAATACGGGATCGCGGCTAAGCCCCCGAGTGGGAGGATTGCTCGTCACTCAGAGTGTTTTGTTACTTAGGCGAATACGGGATCACGACTAAGCCCCCGAGTGGGACGATTGCTCATCACTCAGAGTGTTTTGTTACTTAGGAGAATACGGGATCATGGCTAAGCCCCTGAGTGGGAGGATTGCTCGTCATTCAGAGTGTTTTTTTGAAACATAGGTGAATCGGGTTCGCGGCTAAGCCCCCGAGTGAGAGGGTTGCTCGTCACTCGGCGTGTTTTTGAAATTTAGGTGAATCGGGCTCGCAACTAAGCCGCCCACTAGGGGATTTGAGCACATATGCTTATGCGATAACAATCATTCAGATACTATGAAAATCATGTCTTTGATAAGCAAACTGGAGGATTCTTTATTACAACTCGCCGATCCGAGTGTTCTAGGTATAAAAGCGGCGGAGCAGATCCGCATTCCATGAGCGTGGCTTGTCTTCTTTCTTAGCTACATTGTAGAGGTGATATGCCCCGTTGTGGAGCACCTTGGTGATGGTGAAGGGCCCTTCCCATGCCGGAGCTAGCTTGTGAGGCCGTTTCTAGTGCACTCGGAGCACAAGGTCTCCTTCTTGAAATGCTTGACCTCTGACGTTTCGGGCATGGAATCGACGCAGGTCTTGTTGATAGATGGTCAACCGGATCAGAGCCATCTCTCTTTCTTCCTCTAGGAGATCAACTGCATCCTGGCGCGCCTGTTCTGCTTCAGCTTATGAGAAAAGTTCCACTCGGGGGGCATTGTGGAACAAATCACTTGGAAGCACGGCTTCAGCACCATACACCATGAACAAAGGGGTTCGGTCGATCGACCGATTGGGAGTCGTTCTTAGTCCCCATAGGACAGATGGCAATTCAGTGACCCAAGCTCCAGCAGCATGCTTGAGGTCGTGCATTAGTCGGGGTTTCAGCCCTTGAAGGATCAAACCATTTGCTCTTTCTGCCTGCCCATTCAACTGCGGGTGCGCAACGGATGCGTAATCGACCCGAGTGCCTTGGGACGTGCAAAACACTCTGAACTCATCAGAATCAAAGTTGGAGCCGTTATCTGTGATAATGCTATGAGGGACTCCATATCTGAATATCAACTCTATGATGAAACTAATGGCAGTGCTTGAGTCAATATTCTTGATAGGCTTGGCTTCGATCCACTTGGTGAACTTGTTGAATGCTACGAGCAAATGAGTGAAACCACTTCTGCCAGTCTTGAAAGGTCCGACCATGTCCAACCCCCAAACTGCAAAAGGCCAGATGAGTGGAACGGTCTTCAAGGCAGATGCAGGCTTGCGAGACATATTTGAGTAAAACTGGCAGCCTTTGCACTTCTCAACTATATCTTTGGCCATCGCATTAGCTCGCAGCCAGTAAAATCCCGCTCGGTATGCTTTGGACACGATGGTCCGAGAGGACACGTGGTGACCACAGGTCCCCGAGTGAACCTCATTTAAAATCAATGGACCTTCTTCTAGAGAGATGCAATGCTGAGCCACTCCGGAACACTTTCTTTGTAAAGTTGTCCACTTATACTGTGAAGGCTTTGGATCTGTGGACGATCTGGCGGGCCTCATCCTCATCCTCTGGGAGTTCTTGCCTGAGCAGATATCCAATATATGGCACTGTCCAATCGGGGGTGATCACCAAAATCTCCATGATCAAGTTGACTATTGCTGTAACTTCAATCTCAGTCGGATTGGTTGAACTCATCGGTTGCAGGGGCTCCTCTGTAAAGGGATCTTCTTGGATTGATGGTGTATGAAGATGCTCTAAGAACACATTACTGGGAATTGGTTTCTGAGTGGAACCCAACTTCACCAGATCATCAGCCGCTTGATTCTTGAGTCGGGGTATGGATGGAGTTCTAACCCTTCAAACTTCTTCTCTAGCTTTCTCACCGCATTGCAGTAACCAGTCATAGCTGGGCTCCTGATATCCCACTCCTTCATCACTTGATTGACCACCAACTCTGAGTCGCCGTAGACCATCAGGCGACGGACATCGAGTGAGATGGCCATACGCAACTCATACAAAAGTGCTTCATAGTTAGCTTCATTGTTTGAAGAATCAAAGTGAATCTAGAGGACATAACTGAGTTTATCACCTCTTGGGCATACCAGGACCACTCCAACACCAGAACCATTCAACATCTTGGACCCATCAAAGAACATAGTCCAATGTTCCGAGTGAATCTGAGTTGGTTGCTACTGTTCGATCCACTCAGCCAGAAAATCTACTATTGCCTGAGACTTGATCACCTTTTTTTGCCTCGAACTTGATATCCAAAGGGAAGAGTTCTATCGCCCACTTGGCCACTCGACCGGTTGCATCTCGATTGTTCAAGATTTTCAATAACGGAGCATCGCTGACGATTGAAATCGAGTGGTTTGCGAAGTAATGTGCAACTTTCTTCGTGGTCAGATAAATCCCGTAGACAAGCTTCTAATAATGAGGATACCTTTGCTTGGACGGGGTCAAGACTTAAGAGATATAGTACACCAGGCGCTGAACTTTATATGCTTTGCCTTCTTCCTCCCGCTCGACTGTGAGCACTGTGTTGGCAACTTGTCCCGTGGCTACGATATACAGCAGTAGAGGCTCTTTGCTGACTGGGGCAGCAAGCACCGGCCTGGGTGGAAAGCAGGGCTTTGAGCTCTAAAAACGCTATTTCGGCTTCAGGAGTCCACTCAAACTTGTCAGATTTCTTCATCAGTCGGTAAAGAGGCAATTCCTTTTCACCGAGACACGAGATGAATCGACTCAGTGCAGCCAAACAACCAGTAAGCTTTTGAACATCATGCACACGCACAGGATGTTTTGGAGAATTGCTCCAATCTTCTATGGGTTTGCGTCAATTCCTCATTCGGAAACGAGAAAACCGAGTAACTTCCCGCCTGGGACTTTGAATGTGCATTTTGACGGATTGAGCTTGATGTCGTATCTTCTTAAGTTGGCAAATGTTTCGGCGAGGACAGTCAGCAGGTCGGAACTTTTACGTGACTTGACCACGATATCATCCTGTCGGATCACGGGTTCCGGCAAAACCCTTAAGGTTCGAACACTAGGGTGCACGCGAAGATCCCCCCTACTGATCCACGTCCTAACTCAGCGAAGATCTTACGAACTAACTTGATGAACTCGCAACGCAAAAGACCCGAGATTTATACTGGTTCGGGCCACCGTTGTGGTGTAATACCCTACTCCAGTGTGGTGTGGTGGATTGCCTCTTGGGCTGAGGATGAACAGTACAAGGGGAAGAACAACCTCCTGAGGTTGAGGTGTTCTTGTGCTTGGCGAACTTGAGTGTGTTCTTGTCTCTCTTGATCTGACCTCTCCTCCCTAGCTATGGTGGTGGCTAGCCCTATTTATAGAGGCCCTGGTCCTCTCCCCAAATATTGATCGGGAAGGGAGCCAGCAACGGCCAATTTGAAAGGGGACAATTAGTACAGCTTATCCTGACAAAAGTGGTCTTCGCCTGTAAAAGGCTCTGGCGGTGACGCCGTCTTGGGCTCTATGGTGACCTCCGTCCTACCGTCCTGCTGGTCTTGGTCTCGTTGCGCCCGCCTGGTCTCGACCGTCATGGCTCACGTCACTAGAACCTCGTGAGCTTTGCCTGGCCTTGAACTCTCTGCCCCTCACGAGCCCGCCTGGTGAGGTCGCTGCTGAGGAGGTCTTGCGACGTCTGCCTCGCGAGGGTCTTGAATGCCTTATTGATGACGATGGGCCGTACAGGCCTGCTAGCAAAGCCACGCCGTGGGCCGCAGACAAGCAAGTCTGGGGACCCCCATTCCCAAAACGCCGACAGTAGCCCCTGGGCCCAAGGCGCGCTCGGGCTTGGCTTCGAGGAGAAGCCAAAGGTCAAGTGCGGAGCGCCGCGGGCCCCAATAGCCTGCGGCCTTGGTTGACATATGGCAGTTGATTGGACGTGGGCGTCTCCGCTTCCCCATGTTGCCTCGACAACTGCCCGACTTGACAAGTCCCTACGACATGCAAGGAAAACCATCATTACCTGTGATCATGGGGGTGCTGGTTGACCTTCTCCTGGTATAAATGGGAGGGGGGAAGATCCCCCGTCGCCCATCTTTCCTCTGCCTCTCCCGCTTCTTCTCCTTCCTTGCTCCTCTCCTGCTACCAATGGTGCCATCGAGGAGGTTCACTGCCACGGAGAAGGGGAAGGCCCCTCACGAGGGGCCCGGCTCTCCGGTGTCGAAGCATGGACGCGGCCGTCCACGCAAGCACACCGCAACCCCCGCTGCGGCCCCGTGCGGCCGTGGTGGTGCCGCTTCACGGGGCAGGGGTCGCACGGTCATGGCGGTCCCATTGACGAGGGGAGATGTGTCGTGGTCGCGCGGCCTCCCCGGCCGCGCTTCCACTCGGCGGAGATGTTGCCGGAGTTCGTCGTCTAGTCGGCGAACCCGACCGGCAACTGGCTTCACCTCCCGCGCTTCTTCGCCGACGAGCTGTCGGCCTCAGGTCCAGGCAGGCTTTGGGTACAGGCAGACGGCTGCTACAGCAGGGCTTCCTGGGTCGCGGTCGAGGTCTCCGCCGCGGGCAATATAGCTCTGGCCCGCGGTTGGCAGACGTTCGCCCACGCGCGCGGACTGGGCAGGCGGTGCACCCTCCACTTCAAGTACGACAGCGAGGCGACCCTCTATGTGAGGGTGTTTGGGGAAGATGGTTGCCGCGCCGGGTGCTGTCCCGAGGTGAACGACGGCGAGGAGGTGCTCGGCCTTGGCGACGGCCGCAATGAGGATGAGGGCGAACCCGCCCTTGGTGCTGACCGCGTCTCATCCGGCTATGGAAACTCTTCCCCCATTAACAGCTCTAGCAACAGCGGCTACGACCAGCCGCCATGCCGTCATGCCCGCTTCGAAGACGGTGGCGGGTCGTCTCGTCACCGCGCCTCCGTGAAGTGCGAGGAGGGGTCCGGCTGAGCTCAGGAAGGCGCTGGGGCCTGCCCCCGTGGACCGCTGTAGGCGCCGCTTCTATTTTGTTCCTCTTTTCCTTCCTGTATCAGAAAGAAACCAGAATGGGCCCCGGAGGGGCATGTATCGAACTATGATCTTAATTGTTATGTTGTGTTTGTCATTCCTGTGCTGTGTCGCGACATCGTCATTTTATGTAGGGATAACTTAGCTCGACTTGCTTTGAGTGGCTCCCTCCTGACGAGGCGCTTGCTTCCTGGTGCCTGTCGAGGCCTCCTTGACCTGATATGCGCTTAGGAACTACAAAAAATCATCAAGAGGTTCATCGTTCACCTAGGGCTTGGTCATAGGCGCCGCTGGCCTTGACTCGGCGCTTCGTGTCGCGATACCTGTGGGGCACGGATTGGTAGAGGTGGGCCAGCTTGCGGGCTCGAATGAGGGTGCCTCATGAAAAGACAGAAGGAGGAAGCTCACGAAGGTACCTGTTTAGCCCCCTCGCGAGGGACGCGAGGGAGAGTACAGGTCGACCAAAGAGGCGAAGGCAGAAACAGAGGCAAAAAGCGATAAAACGGGACCAGCAAGAGACACTAGAAAGCAAATTTCAATTAAAAGAGGGGCGAGCCAACTTCGAAAAGCAAATGAAAAGCCGTGTCTGGCACCTAGTATAGTCTTCGACGTCTTCTCACCAGCGCGGAGCTAAGTGCTGCCACTCGGCGTGGGAGGGAGCCCCCGAGGCCCAAGGGCGGCTCTCCTGAGGCTCCGGGGCGTGTACAACCCCACTCATTATTATGTGAGAGTGTCACGGGCGGCGATTCTTCACAGGCACGGGGCCTTTCTTCACAGGCACCGGGCCTTCTTCGCAGGCGCTGGGCCTTTCTTCATAGGCACTGGGCCTTTCTTCATGGGTAGAACTTCTGGAGGTGTTGTATGTTCCAGGCATTCTGTACGGGTACCTTCCACATGGGTGAGAACTTATGCAGCCCCTCCCTGGAGAGCACCCGCCTCAGGACGAGGTCGCCCACCTCAATAGTCCTGGAGCAGACGCTGCGACAGTGGTACCGCCGCAGCGCCTGCTGGTATCTTGCCGCCCGTAGTGGCTAGTGGAAATGGGGTTCTTGTTGTCAACGAAGTAACTGCTCGTCGTGGCGACGTTCCTCCCCCAGCACGAGGTCCATCCCCCGCGTGGCGTCCTGCTGCATCTCATCAAACGCCGGGACCCATGCGGAGTGATGCTTGACCTCATGAGGGAGGACTGCTTCTGCTCCGTAGACGAGGAAGAACGGGGTTTCGCCCATTGGCTTGGTGGCGGTGGTGCGTATTGACCATGGCACGGACTGGAGCTCGTCGTGCCAGCCCCTGCCGCAGGCTTCGAGCTTCTTCTTGAAGGTCCTGGTCTTGAGGCCCCTCAGGACCTCCGTGTTGGTGCGTTTGGCCTGGCCATTGCTCCTAGGGTGTGCTACCGAGGCGTAGCAAATCTGCTTCCAAGGTTAGCACAATATGACTTGAAGAGATTAGTAGTGAACTGCGAGCCATCGGTGATGATGCGGTTGAGGACCCCAAAACGGCTCACGAGGCCCTTGATGAACTTGACCGCAGAGCCAGCTGGAATGGCGCGGACGGCTTCAACCTCCGGCCACTTAGTGAACTTGTTGATGGCGACGTAGAGGTGTCGATAGCCCCCAGGCGCCCGAGGAAACGGGCCCAGAATATCCAGCCCCTAGACTATGAATGGCCACGGGAATGGAATGGTCTGGAGGCCCTGAGCTGGCTGATGGATCTGCTTGGCATGGAATTGGTAGGCCTCACAGGACTTCACCAGCTCAGCCGCGTCGTTGAGTGCCATAGGCCAATAGAATCCACTTCGAAATGCCTTGCCGACGAGGGTTCGCGACGATGAGTGGTGCCCGCAGTCCCCGCCGTGTATGTCGGGTATCAGCTCTTTCCTTGTTCCCTGGAGATACAACGCAGTGAAACGTCATTTGGTCGCTTCTTGGATAACTCACCGTCCCGGATGCAGTATGTTGTGGCCTAACGGGCCACACGCTCCGCGTCCTCCTCCTTCTCTGGCAACGTCCCTTGCATCAGATATTCCTTGAATTCCTTGGTCCAGCATCCCTCCTGGGGCTCGAGTGCCAGGAGTAGGCATGCTCCCGAGGTCGGCCACAGGCCGGGGCTCCGGCAGGCGGCTGCGGGAGTTCCTCCCGAGGCTGAGTTGTTCTTGAAAGCGGCGACGTTGCTGATGGCTTGAAGAGCCGCTCCTCGAAGATGCCAGGCTCCTGGGGCTGTCGCTTGGATGCTCTTCTGGCGATGTCGTCAGCTTCCTTGTTGGTGCCACGGGGCACGTGCAACAACTCCAGGCCCAGAAATTGCTTCTCCATCTTGCGCACCTTCGCAAGGTATGCTTCCATGTGCTCGTCCTTCGGCTCGTATACCTTGTAGGAGAAGTTGACGAGGAGCTGTGAGTCGCCCCTGATAGTGAGACGCTTCACCCCCAGTGCCACGGCAGCCTTCAGGATGGTTATGAGGCCTTCGTATTCTGCAATGTTATTGGAGACCTTATCGCCATGCTGGAAGCAGAGCTGCACAGCGTAGTAGAGCTTGTCCTGAGTGGGCAAGATGGGCACTGCCCCAGCCCCCGCGCCCTGGCACGCGAAGGCACCATCGAAATACATGACCCAGCCGTCAGGCACCTCGCTTCCCGGCGAGAGGGACTGGTCTTCGCCCTCTTCAAGCACCGGGGCGTTTGTCCATTCTGCCACGAAATCAGCGAGCGCGGCTCCCTTGATGACCCTGGTAGTACTGAACTCCAACTGGAATGCTTGCAACTCGATGTTCCATTCAGCGACTCTTCCGGCAGAGTTGGGGCTCCTAAGCACTCTCTCCAATGGGTAAGCTGAGACGACCTTGATGGGGTGGCCCTGGAAGTAGTGCCACGGCTTTCGCGAGGCTACCAGGAGCGTGAGTAGGAGCTTCCGAGGCATGGGGTACCGTGCTCTTGCATCCCGCAACACCGTGCTGACGAAGTATACCGGGTGCTCGACGAGGGTAGGCGTGCTGATGAGGTTTGCGTCTTCCGGAAGCTGGGGTGCCTCTTGAGGTGGTAGAGCCCCCGACGCTTGATCGCTTGCCGAAGTCTTCGCGAGTTTGGGGAGTCGTCCTGCCGAGCCTGATCCTCTGCCGCTGCTGCTGCGGCGCCCTTCTGGTCTTGTGTCATCTCTGCTGGAGGTGCGGCACGGCGCGATGCGCCCTTGGCTTGATGTTTTTCCCGAACCACCACCAGAGTCGCACTAGCTAAGTATGGGGTGGCGGCAAGATAGAGCACTAGGGGCTCGCGAGGTCGTGGTCCCACCATCACTGGAGGGCTGGTCAGGTATCTCTTGAGGTCTTGAAAAGCTTGGTCGGCCTCCGGGGTCCACTCGAACGGGCCCTTCTTTTTCATCAGCTTGAAGAAGGGTAGGGCGCACTCTCCTAGCTTGGAGATGAAGCGCCCCAACGCAGTCACCCGACCAGCCAAGTTCTGCATTTCCTTGAGGGTCTGCGGTGGACTCATGTCTTCAATGGCCTTGACCTTCTCTGGGTTGGCCTCGATCCCCCTGTGGGACACCAGGAAACCCAGCAGCTTGCCGGAAGGGACGCCAAACACACATTTCTCCGGGTTGAGCTGCAAGTCCACCTGGCGAAGGCTTTCAAAGGTCTCCTCCAGGTCTTGGATCAAGGTCCCCGCCTCCCGAGACTTCACGACAATGTCATCGACGTAGGCTTCAGTGTTTCTCCCGAGCTGCAGCCCTAAGGCGATGTGCATGAGCCGCTGGAAGGTTGCGCCCGCGTTGCGCAGCCCGAACGGCATGCAAGTGTAGCAGTACACCCCAGACAGGGTCAGGAAGGCCGTCTTCTCCACATCTTCTACCGCCATCTTGATCTGGTGATATCCTGAGAATGCATCCAGGAAGCATAGCAAGTTGCACTCGGCGGTGGAGTCGACAATCTGGTCGATGCGTGGAAGCGGGAACAAATCTTGGGGGCAAGCCTTGTTGAGGTTGGTGAAGTCGACGCACATGCGCTCCATCCCACCTTTCTTAGGGACGACGACGGGGTTCACTAGCCACTCGGGGTACCGAACCTCGCGAATGACACCTGCAGCCTCCAATTTGCGGGTTTCTTGGATGATGAAAGCTTGCTTCTCCGTGGACTGCCGCCTCTCCTTCTGCTTCACGGGGCGTACGTTGGGGCACACCTTCAACTGGTGCTCTATTACCTCTCTTGGGACCCCTACCAGCTGATCAGGCTCCCAGGCGAACACTCCCTTGTTTGCATGCAAGAACTTCACTAGCGCCTCCTCCTGACCAGGCTCAAGGTTGGCGCCTATGGTAAAGGTTGCCCCTGAGGACCCGTCCTCCTTGACCGGCACTTGCTTGCTTTCTACCTTGTCTTGAGTGAAGAACTGATTCTTCTTGGTTGGTGCGGCTCCCTTGGCCTTGGAGGTATCCGCGTCGGCGGGTCATGCTGTCGCGACGGCCTTGAGGGCAAGCTTGAGCGCCGCCAGGGCCTCCTTGGCGCCCCCTTGATGGTGAGGACACCTTCTCTCCCCGGCATCTTCATGAGGTTGTAAGCAGGATGAGTTGCTACCATGAACTGGGCTAGAGCTGGGTACCCGAGGATGGCGTTGTACGGGAGGCCAATGCGGGCGATGTCAAAGTCGATGAGCTCGGTGCGGTGGTTGTCACGCGTGGCGAAGGTCACGGGGAGGCAGCTCTGCCCCAGCGAGCGGGCGGAGCCACCGGCAACCCCCGAGAAGGCCTTGCTGGGGCGTAGCTGCTCGAACGGTATGTGAAGGAGGCTGAAGGCTTCGATATAGAGCACATTGAGGCTGGCGCCGCCGTCGACGAGCGTCTTGGTGATGGATACGTGGCAGATGGTGGGCGCGCACAGCATCGGGAGCGCACCCGAACCGATGGTGGAGGCGGGATGATCCTCCGAGTCGAAGGTGAGGTCGGCCTCAGGCGAGGCCCAGCCCGGCGGAGCCCCCGGGCGTTTGGAAGCGGCGCCGATCTGGCGAAAGTATGGCTTGACATGCCGATCTGAGGGTGATGCTTGCGAACTGCCGAGAAGAGCTGCAACGATGGGGGCCGCCGGTTCCCCAAAGCGAGTGATGAAGAGGTTGCGCAGCTCCTCCCAGGTGATGACAGAAGACTCCGACAAATGGAGGAGCCAGGCGCGCAGCGCGCCTACAAGGGCCATCGGGAACTAGTTGGCCATGATCTTGCCGTTGCCTCCGGCTTCCAGAACGGCCTCCTCGTACGCCAGCAGGAAAGCCGACGGGTCCGCCGCGCTGTCGTAGCGTGGCGGCATCTCCGGCTTGAACTTGGGTGGCCACTGCACCTGCCGCAAGGCGGGGGAAAGGGCTTGGAGCCCCCGAGCGCCGCCGTGGGCACCGGTAGATCCAGCTGGAGGGGCGCCCACCATGGGAGCACGGGCGTGGGGATGGTGGAGCATGAATCGACGGAAGAAAGACTCCGACGCACCCCTACCTGGCGCGCCAAACGTCGGATCACGGGTTCTGGCAAAACCCTTAAGGTTTGAACACTGGGGTGCGCGCGAAGATCTCCCCCCTACCGATCCATGTCCTAACTCAGCTAAGATCTTAGGAACTAACTTGATGAACTCGCAACGCAAAAGACACAAGATTTATACTGGTTCGGGCCACCGTTGTGGTGTAATACCCTACTCCAGTGTGGTGTGGTGGATTGCCTCTTGGGCCGAGGATGAACAGTACAAGGGGAAGAACAGCCTCCTGAGGTTGAGGTGTTCTTGTGCTTGGTGAACTTGAGTGTGTTCTGGTCTCTCTTGATCTGACCTCTCCCCCCTAGCTATGGTGGTGGCTAGTCCTATTTATAGAGGCCCTGGTCCTCTCCCCAAATATTGAGTGGGAAGGGAGCCAACAACGGCCAATTTGAAAGGGGATGGCTAGTACAGCTTATCCTGACAAAAGTGGTCTTCGCCTGCAAAAGGCTCTGGTGGTGACGCCGTCTTGGGCTCCACGGTGACCTCCGTCCTGCCGTCCTACTGGTCTTGGTCTCGTTGCACCAATATGGAAACCTTTGCTTGACACCTCGGTACTCCGCGCCTGCGCTTTCGCCCTTAGCACCAAAGAGGAAACAAGCACGCTGCGCACGCTGGCGCCCGCCTAGTCTCGATCGTCATGGCTCACGTCACTAGAACCTCGCGAGGTTTGCCTGGCCTTGAACTCTCCGCCCCTCATGAGCCCGTCTGGTGAGGTCGCTCCTGAGGAGGTCTTGCATCATCCGCCTCGCGAGGCTTGGCCCCTCGCGAGGGTCTTGAATGCCTTGTTAATGAAGATGGGCCATACAGGCCTGCTAGCAAAGCCATGTCATGGGCCGTAGGAAGGCAAGTCTGGGGACCCCCATTCCTAGAATGCCGACACATCCATGTATGCTTCCACATTCCGACTGATTTGAGTGAGCAGGCACTTCTGAATCATGTGCATGAATGTGGCGCCGGCATTCTTAAGACCAGAGGGCATGGTGACATAGCAAAAACACCCAAATGGGGTGATGAAGGCTGTTTTTATTTCATCGGGTCCATACAGTCGGATCTGATGGTACCCGGAATACACATCCAAAAAGGACAAATGCTCACACCCCGCAGTTGAGCCGACGATCTGGTCGATGCAGGGGAGGGGAAATGATCTTTCGGGCAAGCTCGAATGAAGTGCTTGAAATCGATACACATACGAAGTGAAACATCTTTCTTGGGGACCATGACAACATTGGAGAGCCACTCGGAGTGGTATATCTCGCGGATGAACTTAGCTGCTAGAAGCTGAGCCACCTCTTTGCCAATTGCCTTTCTCTTCTCCATGGTGGACCGACGGAGATGTTCTTTTACAGGTTTTACTTTTGGGTTGATGCACAAACGGTGCTCAGCCAGTCCCCTGGGTACACCCGGCATGTCAGATGGTTTCCATGTGAAGATGTCCCAGTTCTCACGGAGGAACTGGATGAGCGCTTCTTCCTATTTGCCGTCGAGTGTTGTTGAGATGTGGGTCGGATCAGCATTGGGATCAGTCGGGTGAACATGAATAGGCTTTGTCTCACCAGCCGACTGAAATGCGGACTCTGAAGCAGGCTTCTTGGCTCGCAACAAATCACTCGGATCTACATTTTTGTTGTACTCTTCCATCTCAACTACTGCCATCTATTCATCGGCAATCTTTGAGCCTTTCTGGAGGCACTCTTCTTCTCTTTTCCGATTCCCTATGACTATGATCACACTTCTAGGGCCAGGCATCTTCAACTTGAGGTATACATAACACGGTCGAGCCATGAAACGAGCATATGCCGGCCTGCCCAGAATAGCATAGTAGGCACTGTGAAAATCCACCACCTCAAACGTCAACTTTTCGTTGTGGTAATTCTTTGAATCATCTAAAACCACGTCAAGAGTGATCTGACCGAGTGAATCTGCTTTCTTTCTTGGGATGACTCCGCGAAACCGCATGTTACTTTCACTGAGCTTGGACATCGGAATTCCCATCCCTCGGATGGTTTCAGCATACATAATGTTCAAACCACTACCGCCATCCATCAGAACCTTGGTCAGTCGGGTACCCCCAATGATTGGGTTGACCACCAATGCTTGCCGCCCGAGGGTAGCAACGTGCACTGGGTGATCGGACTGGTCGAATGTAATGGGAGTTTTTGACCACTTCAAGTACGTCGTAGTTGCCGGAGCAACCATGTTCACTTCTTTATTGATAACTTTCAGTCGACTTTTGCTCTCGATGTTAGCAAAAATCACCAAAGTAGCATTGACATTGGGGTAACCATCATCTTCCTCCTTATCTTCGTCCTTATCAGATTCTTTCTCCTTCTCACTAGGCTGACCTTCTCGGAAACTCTGAATCAGGAGTCGACACTGTCGGGTGGTATGCTTGGGCAGAATCAAGTTACCCTATGCATCTGTTTTGGTGTGTATGTGGCATGGCAAATCAAGAACATCATTTCCTGCCTGATCTTTCACTTTTTTGGGGATCCATGGCCCTTTAGGCTTTCCCTTGAACTTCCCTTGATTCAAGGCTGCAGCTTCAGCAGGACCTGCAGCTTTAGCCTTGCGCTTCTGCTTCCGACTGGAATTTCCTCCTCCGGTGTCTTGGGCGACTGGTTTGTTCTTTCCACTGCGGAGTCAGTCGTCCTCTTCGCCGTTAGCGTACCGAGTGGCTATTTCCATCATTCGGGCCAGAGACATGTCACCTGACCGATCGAATTTCAGGTTGAGCTCTCTGTATCGAACGCTCTCTTTGAAGGCGCAAACTGCTTGGTGCTCTGACACATTTTCTATAGTATGATGAAGAGTAGTCCATCTCTAGATGAAGTCTCTCAAAGTCTCATTCTGTTTCTGAATGCATTGTTGCAATTCAGTCAGTCTAGCAGGTTGCTTGCAGGTGCCCTCAAATGTTTTGATAAACACTCGGGCCAATTCTTCCCAACTGAAAATACTTCCAGGGGCCAACTGATTCAACCAGGCTCTTGATGAACCCTCGAGCATCAGGGGAGGTGCTTTATGGCCATGTCATCGTTGCCTCCACCAATCTGCACTGCCACTCGCTAATCTTCTAGCCAAGTGTCGGGCTTCGACTCACCGGTAAACTTACTCACACCCGTTGCGAACCTGAAGTTGGGAGGGATCTCAGCAGCTCGGATGGCTCTGCTAAAACATTTAGGTCCAGAAACATGCACTCTGCTCCCACTCGGACAGTTTCTATCTTGTCCTTCTCTATGTGTCTGGCCCCTTTCGACCAGACCTTGTACGAGGAGTGATCTTGCATCAAATCCAGGCTCTCTTGGGTTGACTGGGGCTCTCCGCTCATCATCATATGGGCGCCTGTCATCATACCGTCGGGGCGCATATGATCCGCCCCTCGGAGGGGGCGTAGGCACTCGGCGGTGGTCATCACGGGCCTATCGATGATCATACTGTCTGTGGCCCCGATCCAGGTACTGATCCTCGCGGTGCCCATGATCGTCACGCTGCAGAGGCAACCTCAGACTGTGTGCCGACTGAACTGTGTCTGCAATGATGGATCTACTATGGATCCTGTTGCGCGACTGAGAAACAGCTGAGTTTTGTTCACCCGCCGCTCGGAGCAGTGCACGGATCTGCAACAAGCCTCTACCGGCTTCTGAACGAGACGACTGAATTGACTCTGCTATATGCCCCGCAGCTGCAAGATTCTGGACTGGAGTACGGTATACCTAAGGTTTAGGCGGAAACAATTGTTGAGAACGTCGATTGGATTCGGGGATCTGCCGACGGGCGTGCTCGTCGAGTGAATGTTGGAGATTCTCCAGTCGTGCGTGCTCAGCCAAGGTGGCCAGACGTGCAGCCTCCAAGGCCCGAGCCTCGGAGGTCTCCCCAATGATGGGGGTGTGGAGTGCCTCTATGTTGCGACGATGCAGCTCGTCCCTCTACTCCGAAGTGAGGGCTTCGGGATGATATTCGTGGTGACCATGCGACGGGCCGCCGCCATCGCCGCCACCACCACAATGGAACCCAGGTAGGTTGCGCGGCGTGTCGACCATGAGGACTTCCGCCACAGGGCCGCTGCTTCCGCACTCGGAAAGAGTCTCCCCGGAACCAGTCGAATGGTCCGTAGAGAGATTCGTCGGGCTCGATTGTCATGACTTGAGGGGTGGCTGTCTGTCGAGCCACCGCATGCCTCACCCACCGCTGAAGCTGCGACCGACCGGATCGCTTGCGGCGGCGTACAGCGGGCAGAGTGGATGACGTGGGAGCTGACTGATACTGGGTCGACGGCTGCCGCAGGAGGACGCCGCAGGCACTCGCTCGGAAGTGCGCCGCCCCATGGACAGGAAGGGCCTACCTCACCAGAAGTCGCTAAGACGCTTGCCCCAAGGTGGGCTCCAATTGTCGTGGGAGCAAGTCTGACAGTAAGAATAGGGGGCACGTAGGAGGAGACAAGGCCCTAGCTATGACAAGGTTGTGCACGCAAGATTTACGAGTTCAGGACCTTCTCACAAGAAGTAATAGCCCTACATCTCGGTGCCCGGAGGCTTGGTCGACTGGATTATACGTAAAAGTTACAGGGGGTGTGAACCCCTTTGCTAGAGGAGGAGGGTGGCTTATATAGAGTGCGCCAGGCCCCTCCAGCCCTCAGTTACATAGGGTTCAATGTATGTTAAGACAGGGCATTACTGGTAACGCTAGCTATAAAGGACTATAAATGACCTTTACAACTATGGAGTGAATGCCTGACCATTGCCATCCTAAGTGACTTTAGATCTTCTGTACTTGGAGTTATTCCTCGTATGGTCAAATGACTCTATCTTGGTCGAGTGGAATTGCGATATCCGAGTGGTTTATCTGGTTGAGTGGACTACACTCCAAGGTGATTCTAGTCGGTATCTTCAGTTGTACTTTGAATGTCTTTGACTCTAGGGCAGTGTCCTTGGGTAGGGCATCTAGGTCAGGCCTATGACCCTACCCTAGGTACATGTCAGCATCACTGCCCTCCAATGCTGTCTCGGGGGTTTGTGTGATGGTTTGGAAGTGGTTCAACTCAACCATCGGGCTTTCCGCTTTTCAGTGGCCAACAATAAAGTTGGTCATTTCATATATAGTCTCAAGGATCGTGTTCGGCCTGACTTTGTTTGCCACTTTCATCCGTTCAATGGCCATTTCGCTCGGTTTTCATATGCGGACTCATCTTGGCACGCGGATGAGGAATTAACTGATATCTCTGCCAGACGTCCTATTGCGGTTGGATCAAAGTTGACCTCTTTGAAACAAGGTGATTGCTTGAATTCATCATCTCTACATGAGTTGAGCAAATTTGAATTGATCCCTTTGACTCAGATGGATTTCTCTAACTCGCATAATTTTGAAGCATCCTCATCCTCCTTGGAGAATGTTCATAATCATGTTCTACATGAACATCTGACCAAAACCCTCACATTTGGCATTGTTCGACCAGGCAATAATGAGCATGCGACTATCACGGCCGCTGATTACCGGAAACAATTAATGAACCGTTATCAACGGCAAGCGAATTTGGAGGAATTGTCGACACATTCCTATCTTATTTTGGGAGGTTTTAAATGCCTAGTTTGAGATGATTATCCTACTCTCCCTCTATGCTTTCTCGCTTCTACCTTCAAATATGCACCACCACATTTGGAGTGGCCGCCTATGCTGTCAGCCCAACACAAAGTGGATTTGGCCCAGGCCTATAATACGGAGCAGGAAATATCCAATTTAGCCTCTAATTGGGCGAATCTTTGCTCAGGATGCCTTCAATGGGGCCATAAACTGATCTCGTGCCATGCCAGACTTATATGCTTTAACTGCTCAACACCTAATCACAAGGCGAGTTATTGCCCACTCAGATTATCGCAGCTGTCAAAATAGGACCCAAATCACAGTTACTTGGAAACCAACATAATCAGCCCGGATCCTCTGGTCCTCCTTTCCATATTCAGCAAAATAACCATACTCGGGCTCCATCCTCCAACACCGTCCGATGTACTGCTTGCTCGGACTATAATTTATGAAGTATTCATGCCATGTTTGCAACAATTTTATATGGTTTTGGTATGATTTTATTAGAACTAACTCGGACAAATGTTGTTTTCAGCAAAACTACCGTGGTGTCATTTTTTGTGCAGAAATAAAAGTTCTCGGAATGGGCTGAAAATTTATGGTAATTTTTTATGGACCAAAAGAGACCCCCGAAGCACCGGATCTAGGCCAGGAAGTGAACGGGAAGGCCACAAGCCTAGGGGGCGCACCCCCATGGCTTGTGGGCCCCTCGGGCACCCCCTGACTTGTTTCCAATGCCAAAAATTCTTATAAATAAGAAAACCCCCAAAAAGAACCCTAGATCGGAAGTTCCGCTGCCGTAAGCCTCTATAGCCATGAAAAACCAACCGGGATCCCGTTCTAGCACCCTGTCGGAGGGGGAAACCATCACCAGAGGCCATCTTCATCATCCCGATGGTCTCCATGATGAGGAGGGAGTAGTTCACCCTTAGGGCTGAGGCTATGTACTAGTAGCTATGTGTTTGATCTCTCTCTCTCGTGTTCTTGATTTGGCACGATCTTGATGTACCGCGAGCTTTGTTACTATAGTTGGATCATATGGTGTTTCTCCCTCTCTACCTTCTTGTGATGAATTGAGTCTTGGTCTTTGAGGTTTTGTTATGTTGGCTTGAGTATTGGATTTGAGAACACTTGATGTATGTATTGCAATGGGATATCTGTGGTGACAATGGGATGTTCTATTGATTCACTTAACGTATGTTTTGGCACTCAACTCGCAGATTCCCGAGTTAACATTGGGGTAATCTATGCATAGGGGTTGATGCATGTTTTTGTCCTACGTTCTCCGATAGAAACTTTGGAGTGATTCTTTGTTGCATGTTGAGGGATTGTTATGTGATTCAATTATGTTATGATTGTTGAGAAGACTTTGCACTAGTGAAAGTATGAACCCTAGGCCTTGTTTTCAAGCATTGCAATACCATTTTTGCTCACTTTTACTACTTGCTACCTTGTTATTTTTTTTATTTTCAGATTACAAAAATATATATCTACCATCCATATTGCACTTGCATCACCATCTCTTCGCCGAACTAGTGCACCTATTGTGACGCCCCGAGACTGATGCGCCAGGTGTCTTCCAGTTATTCGCCAACGTTGCCATGTCATTTTCTTGCGTGTTGCATTTCATCATGTCATCATGTGCATTGCATCATCATGTTTTCAAAACTTGCATCCGTCCAAGTCTTCACGTTCTCTCCATTGTCCGTTCTGAGCCCAACCACACTTGCACGCGCCCGAGGCATGTCCGAAATATTATTTTATAAGTGGACGGAAAATGTTCTCGGAATGGGATGAAAGTTGGCATGCGGTGTTGTTATAGTGTAGATAGGCCGCCTACCAAGTTTCATCGCATTTGGAGTCCGTTTGACGCTCCAACGGATAACTATAGCGACAATATAGTCGGTTAAATCGTCGGACGTTTTCGGTCTCCGAAAACTGTTGCCGGGCTTTCCCTCTCTTTCCTCCCTAGACCATCTACACAGTCCATAACCTACTGCTAGGCCCAACCTAAGCTCTCTCGCTAGCCCGTGGACCTCCTCGCACGCGCGTCCAAAAGCTGTCAGGGACCCGACCCGGGCAATCGTCACCGTTGGATTCGGATCATCCCCAAACATCTACAAAGCATCTCCATTTTTCTTTTTGGACTCCCTAGCTATTTATTCGCGATCGTCCGATTGCAATCGGATGGTCGGAATAGCCCTAACCAAAAACCCACCTATTGTATAGTCAGTGTAAACCTACCTAACCCTACACCAACTCCCTCTTTTTCCTCACCCGCCGCCACTCTCTCCTCGGGATCCCTCCCGATCCAAACCCACCAATCACCAACCCCTCTCGATCCCCTCCATCCCGAGCACCTCTGCCTGAGCTCCTCCCGCAGCTCCCCATCACCCTCGACCCTGCCTCATCGTTCGGCCAACACCGGCGACCGAGACCTCGCCGGAGATGAGTGGCCCGACAGCCCTGCTCCTTTTTCCCTCCTGCTTCTCAACCTCTCTTTCTCACGATCTCCCCCTTCCTTTCTCTATTTTTCTCTCACAGGGAACCATGGAGCCGCTGCTTGGAGTTCCATGACCGCCTCTCCCACCGTCAAGTCCCCGGACCGCCGACACCCGGCCTCTGCCGACCCTCCCGCGGCCGCCCCGGTGTTCCCAGCCTCCTCTCCGCAGAGTTCGCCGCCGCTGCTCTGCTTCCTGATGAGCAGGGGATGAGGCGACCGCTCACCGCCCGCTCCCATTGGCCGCGACGCCCAGGACCACGTCGACCTCGCCGGCTCGCCTTCTACTTCGTGCGTGGACACCACGCCAAGCCGCCATTGTCCCCGCGATGTCCGTGCAGCCAAGTCGACGCTGCTGTCCTCTACATCGCCATGGACGCGCGGCTAGAGCTCCGCGCCCCGCCTTCCTCCGCCTCGCCTGTGATCTCCGCTGCACCAGGTCCGGCAGCGCCGCGTCAAGCATCGCCTCTTCCCCGACCTCCTCCTTCGACTCCTTGTCGGATCCGGCAGGTTCCCGTTGTTGCGCCGCCCGGGTCGCCTCTACTTCGTGCCTGCGCCGCCGTGCCCTGCATCCCGCAGCCAGCCGTCTCTGCCTTGTCTGGTTCGAGCGAGACGAGGAGCGCCGAGCCGCAAGCCCCTGCGCCTCAAGCCTCTTCCGCCGGCAAGCCCTGCCTCCGCCGTCGTGCCAAGTTCCCGCTGCTACTGCGAGCCACCTCTTCTGCATCTCTCTTCAGCGAGGACGAAGCTAGCCCGTCGCTCGACCGGGTCCTGCTCGCGTTGACCGTGCCTCCAAGGCCCAGCCTGCCTCCCCGCGCCAGGCTGGCCTGCCTCTACCTCCTGTGCCGAGCAGGGCCAAGGCCCACTAGGTGAGGCCACCCCCAGCGCCCCACCTTTTTTCCTGCTGTTCGGCCAGTTCAAGTTTCGGCCAGTTTAGTTTTTTTTCAGATCTGCGAATTTAGTTATTTTTCTAGAGAACGCAATTTTACATAATAGCCCTTGCACTTAATGCATATAATAACTCATCATCCGTGCACCGGATTAAAATGATTTATATATGAAAAATGACTAGAATTTCATCTAGTTTCATAATATGTGTGACGCCCCAAGACCGGAGCTTCAGATGCCTTCCGTGGTTTCCGGGTTTCATCGTGTGTATTGTTTGGTTCTTTGCATCATGTCATCATGCAACCCATTTTAAAACTCACTTAAATAAAATTGCATGGATCTTCGGTCCATTTAAACCGAGGGAATTCACATGGTGATTCTCTTTATAACATATCCTCCCGATATTAGGGAGCTATATTAAATATTTCATTTATTGGAATTAACGGGAACACACTTGCAAAATAAATCTCAATGCCTTTGTTATCATAAACTCTTGGCCTCTAACTTTGCCCATATATGCTTTCGTCATTTTCCGGAGCTCCACCTAAATTCTCAACATTTATGGACCTTCCTCTTACCGAGTCCCAGTTCAAACCCATTTGAATCAAATTCAAATGAGTTTGAATTTATATCTTTCAATCTTGCCATTTCTAATTTTCTTGGGTCAAACTTATTTTTTTGTGAGTCCAAGAAAATTAATCGTATGTCCAAATTCCTCTTCCAACCTTCTCTTCTCTCCTTTTTCCTTTCTTCTACTTCTCTATTTTTTTAGAAGAAAGAGGAGAGAGAAGAGAGCTAGCTGGGCCTCCCCTGTTGTGCCAGCCGCAACCTGTAGCTAGGCCGGCCCATTCAGCCCAAGGCCAAGGCCCAGCCGCCACTTTGCTAAACCTAGCCCGACCGCAACCCTAGCCCGATCGAAAACCCTCTCTCACTCCCCTGCTCGAACCTCCAGCGCCGCTAGGAGCCCGATCCCCATCTCCTTTCTACCGTTTCCCTCGATCGCTCTCTCCCTCCAGCGCCGCCTCAGCCTCCCTGGCCTCTCTCTCATGCCGATCCCCTCCACCTCCATGCGCGTCGCTGGCCCTCAAGCTTGCTGATGCCTCGCGCGGCGCTCCTTCATCTTGCGAGACCCGCGCGGTCGCCAGCCAGGGAGACCACCATGCTGGCCCATAGCTTCGCCATCGCGCCTTGTTTCTCCGCCGGCGATCACGACCGGATGCCGCGTCCTACTCCGCATGTTGCCTCTGCTGCTCGCCTCGACGTCCTGCTCGTCCTCGCCGTGAACCATGGTCGTACCCTGCCGCTAGCCTCTGCTCTGCACATCTCGCCTCCCTCGTTGCGCCCTCGCCTCTGTTTCCGGCCACCGCCAGCGAGCAGCTCCACCGGAGCCACGTCAGCTCACCGCTCCCCCCATGGCCGTGACTCCTCTGCTCGGGAGCCGCACTTTTGCTGCCTCCTCACAGGATCTTCCCTACCTCGCTGCTGCTCCTCTGCTTCGTCCTCTGCCGCGAACATCTCCTCCCGGACGCCTTGCTGCTGCTGTTGCTGCAAGACCACCACGGCGCCGCCATGGAGTCCCAGGTCCGAAGATGACCACGACCGTGCATCTCACCTTGTACCACTTTGGAGTTCGAGACCATCAAGTACCCCGACGTTCATCACCATGCACGACTACAACATCAAGGGAACCACTACCCTCGACTCAGGGATGCCAAGTACCTCTACGACCCGTTTATGACTACGTGATTGCACCAAGTACCCCTCGGATGCGCCAAGTTCGACTACATGGACCACCAAGTTTCTCTACCGATGACTCGAACGACTACGAAACACCAAACGTGTACCACTACCGTCGACCCTCGAAGATCCCTTGGACGTCAAGTTCCTCGTCGTGACCCTGAACATCTACAAATCGTGTACCACTACTTCCATTACAACCCGTGAACGACTACTTCCCTCGACGTTTTTGAACCGCCTCGAAATGCATGCTTCGAAGGTATAACCCTGAGACGACCACTGTGGGACGAATGCATGTGTTGTTTGAGATGCACCCGTTGTCTGCACCGTGTCCGAGTTGTCACTTGCTCGGTCCTCCTCGTTTGCCGCTAACCCGTGGGAATCCGGTAACCGGGAGCACCCCACCATTTATCGCATGACCCGCATCCGCACACTTCTCCTTTGCATCGGTATCTCAATCGAGTTACCGGGAACCGGAACGTTGCCGTGGCACCGTTTCGTTATCGTTGCTGTGGCACCCCTTTCTTTCTACTACGGTGACAAATGCTTCATAATGCTCTTGTCAACTTCTAATAAAAATTGCATAAACTTGAACATGTCATCCGCATCATGTTAACAACTTTAAGATGGTTAAAATTTGTTGTTTGCATTAATTGCTAATGCATATGGGGATTTACCGGATTTGTTGTTGGTTATATCCGGCCTCATTTAAATTGTTAGATGGTATAGTTTTGTTATGCTTCACCTCTTGCCATATTAACCAACATTTAATATTGTTGAGTACCTAAACGAGAGAGAACTAAATAATTCATGTGGTGTTTCGTCAATATGCAACTCGTTGCATATTGAGCTCCACTTAATTTGTAGTGTTGTTTGTTGCACTTTGCCATGCCATGCTTCATTAAACTGGACATGCATCATACTTGGTTGTGCATCATGCCATGTTATGCTTGGTTGTTTACTATGTTGTGTGCTTCTTTCCGGTGTTTGCTTCTTCAGGTTGGTTCCGATAACGTCGCGTCGTGAGGACCCGTTCGACTACGTCCCTTTGTCTTCTTAATGGACTCATTCTTCTTCCTTGCGGGATTTCAGGCAAGATGATCATACCCTCAAAATCAATACTATCTTCGCTTTGCTAGATGCTCGCTCTTTTGCTATGCCTATGCTGCGATACCTACCACTTGCTTACCATGCCTCCCATATTGTTGAACCAAGCCTCTAACCCACCTTGTCCTAGCAAACCGTTGATTGGCTATGTTACCGCTTTGCTCAGCCCCTCTTATAGTGTTGTTAGTTGCAGGTGAAGATTGAAGTTTGTTCCTTGTTGGAACATGGAGTTGTTGTTCCTTGTTGGAACATGTTTACTTGTTGGGATATCACTATATATCTTATTTTATTAATGCATCTATATACTTGGTAAAGGGTGGAAGGCTCGGCCTTATGCCTGGTGTTTTGTTCCACTCTTGCTGCCCTAGTTTCCTTCATATCGGTGTTATGTTCCCGGATTTTGCGTTCCTTACGCGGTTGGGCTATTATGGGAACCCCTTGACAGTTCGCCTTGAGTAAAACTCCTCCAGCAATGCCCAACATTGGTTTTACCATTCGCCACCTAGCCTCTTTTTCCCTTGGGTTTCACGGACTCAAGGGCCATCTTTATTTTAACCCCCCTCCGGGCCAGTGCTCCTCTGAGTGTTGGTCCAACTTGTCAGCTGCCCGTGACCACCAGGGGCAACTCTGGGCTGGCCTACCCGTACCTAAGACAATCTGAGTGTGCCCTGAGAAAGAGATATGTGCAGCTCCTATCGGGATTTGTCGGCACATTTGGGCGGTGTTGCTGGTTTAGTTTTACCCTGTCGAAATGTCTTGTTGTACCGGGATACCGAGTCTGATCGGAATGTCTCGGGAGGAGGTCTATTCCTTCGTTGACTGTGAGAGCTTGTGATGGGCTAAGTTGGGACACCCCTGCAGGGATTTGAACTTTCGAAATCCGTGCCCGCGGTTATGGGCAGATGGGAATTTGTTAATGTCCGGTTGTAGATAACTTGAACCTTAACTTAATTAAAACGAGTCAACTGCGTGTGTAACCGTGATGGTCTCTTTCCGGTGGAGTCCGGGAAGTGAACACGGTGTTGGAGTTATGCTTGACGTAGGTTGCTATAGGATCACTTCTTGATCATACTTTTATCGACCGTGCTTTGCCTTCTCTTCTCGCTCTCATTTGCGTATGTTAGCCACCATATATGCTAGTCGCTTGCTGCAGCTCCACCTCATACCTTCTACCTTACCCATAAGCTTAAATAGTCTTGATCGCGAGGGTGTGAGATTGCTGAGTCCCCGTGGCTCACAGATACTTCCAAAACCAGTTTGCAGGTGCCATTGAGTCCGTGCAGATGACGCAACCAAGCTCAGGAGGAGCTCGATGAAGATCTTGTCCTTTGTGTTGTTTTGTTCTAGTTGATCAGTAGTGGAGCCCAGTTGGGGTCGATCGGGGACCTTTGTCGCTTTTGGGGTTCTCCTTTTATTTTGGTTCCGTAGTCGGACCTTGATTGTACTATGTATCTTTTCCCCTATTGTATTACATGGGTTGTTTGCGAAGATTACCTCACTTGCGACATTGCTTTCAATGCGGTTATGCCTCTAAGTCGTGCTTCGACACGTGGGAGATATAGCCGCATCGAGGGCGTTACAAGTTGGTAATCAGAGCCTTCCCCGACCTTAGGAGCCCCATTGCTTGATCGTTTTTAGCGGCCGAGTTGTGTCTAGAAAAATGTTTTGAGTCATTTAGGAATTATATATCGGAGAGTTTAGGAATTCTTTTTACTTCCCAGTCTCCTCATCGCTCTGGTAAGGCATCCTGACGTAGAGTTTTGACTCTTCTCTTCTCAAATTTCACTAAAAAAATTTTAGGATCACGCGGGTATCTTGGAATCATTCCGATGGTTTTATGATGAGAACATTGTCTTGGTGCCTCCTGTCAGGGGTTTTGTGGAAGTGTCCCGGGGAGTTGAGCTCTGAGGTGTTGTCGTCATAATTTTATCATTGCAGTTCTGGAATACCTGAGTTTAGTACGCCGACATCGAAAATCTCTTTTATGCAGTTCGTTGGTGAGATAACCTCGACGCCACCCAGTACTGGGGCAGGAGTTCGGGACTATCGCCATAACTCGTATAACGGATGCTTTTCGAAGGTTGAGGTAGATGGTTTCCGAAGTTTTTCTCGGTTATGTGTTGAAGGATGGATACAGCTGGATGTAGGATTTACTAGTTTGGGTGAGATATTATGCTTCCCCTGTATCCCCAACACCTGATTGCATAACCGGAAAGGTTCGGGAGTTTCATAGGTGGGAATTCAAGTAGCTCTTAGGATATCTTTCCGACAGATGTATGATATGAAATTGGGGTTCGACGTCTAGTGGTCCGCCTATCCACGGTCGGTTTTACAGTGGTCTCGTTGTGTCTTAAAGAGTCCTTGGCTATGCCGACTCGGGGACGCTTCGTATGTCATGTGCACTGCCTTGTACATGATGGTGCTGTACGATCGAGCCCGTGTAGGCCCCACCACGAAAACTTCGAACGAAATCTCTATCATATGTTTGTTCCGGCTTATTCTGCAAGCCAATCCTTTGTTTTGTTTTGAGTTGTGGTATTCGAGTTACTTCGAAGTCAAATGTTGATTCCATACCTTTTCCAAGTGGTATTCTCATATTCCTATGTGAATACTAATCCTTCTCGATCATCGAGTTTGTCATTTCAATTTCTTTTCACCAGTGTGTCTCTCCTCAAGTGGATCCGATCATTTCAACATCTTCAAGATCAAGTATCAGCTCTCTCAACGGCGTTTGTTTCATCCTTCCCAAGTTGCCTTTGTTTTCCCGCCCTCCCTCCCTTGTTTTTCTTCAATGACTCAGATTTCTTAATCAAGTATCCATTTTACTGATGTGAAGTCTCTCCATTCTTTTCAATCAATATCCTTATCCGGTGATTCTCAAGAAGATTCTAACGGAGCTTCAAGTTCGTCACTCTTCACTCGTTCTCTTCTCCGGTGGATTCAAATCAAGCTTTTGGTGTTTGATCATATTCTTTTCCTTATTTCAAATGTCTTCTCTTACCGGTGCACCTCTCAATCATTAACTTTTCGTTATTCATTTGTTCTGGAGTGCTAAAGATATCTCGAAGATTCGTGTTTCCACTCTGCATTCATTCAAGATCTTTCGATGTTGTTATCTCATTCAAGCCATTTAAATTCAACTGGTGCATTCTCTCTTTTAAATCGTTCAACGGTGTTTCTTTTGAGTGGGCCCTAACCCACAGGTCTCTTGGTGTAGCTCCATTTTAAATAAACATTATATGTAAATGGGGTAGAAAAATGCATAGATTAACATGGTGGCATTACTTTGCATGTTTAACAACTCTAATATAGTTTAGGGCAGAACAGTACCAAACCTAATATATGCATATGAGGATTTTCCGGAATTGTTGTTTGTTATTTCTGGCCTCATTTAAACTTGCCTAGATAGGTAGTTTTCATATGCTTCACCTCTTGCCATGCTAACCAACATTAATATAGTTGAGTACATTAATATTGTTATGTTCCTTGATTTTGTATTCCTTACGCGGTTGGGTGTTATGGGAACCCCTTGACAATTCGCTTTGAATAAAACTCCTCTAGCAAGGCCCAACCTTGGTTATATATTTGCCTAAAAACCTATCACCCTTCCCTTGGGTCGGCCAACCCGAGGGTCATCTTTATTTTAACCCCCCCCCCCGGACCAGTGCTTCTCTAAGTGTTGGTCCGAACTAGGCGATGTCCGGCGCCCCCTGGGCAACCAGGGTCTATGCCAACCCGACGTCTTGCCCATCCGGTGTGCCTCGAGAACGAGATGTGTGCAGCTCCTATCGGGATTTATTGGCTTTTGTTTTACCATTGTCGAAATGTCTCGTAACCGGGATTCCGAAACTGATCGGGTCTTCCCGGGAGAAGGAATATCCTTCGTTGACCGTGAGAGCTTGTGATGGGCTAAGTTGGGACACCCCTGCAGGGTATAAACTTTCGAGAGTTGTGCCCACGGTTATGTGGCAGATGGGAATTTGTTAATATCCGGTTGTAGAGAACTTGACATTTAACTTAATTAAAATGAATCAACCATGTGTGTAGCCGTGATGGTCTCTTCTCGGTGGAGTCCGGGAAGTGAACACGGTTCTTGTGTTATGATTGTGCGTAAGTAGTTTCATGATCACTTCTAGTTTACGACCGTTGCGTTGCTTCTCTTCTCGCTCTTATTTGCGTATGTTAGCCACCATATATGCTTAGTGCTTGCTGCAGCTCCACCTCACTACCTTCTCCTACCCATAAGCTTAAATAGTCTTGATCTCGCGGGTGTGAGATTGCTGAGTCCTCGTGGCTCACAGATACTTCCAAACAGTTGAAGGTGCCATTGATACCAGTGCAGGTGGCGCAACCCAGCTCAAGTGGGAGCTCGATGAAGATCTTGATCGTTTTGTTGTGTCTTTCTGGTTGATCAGTAGTGGTGCCCAGTTGGGGCGATCGGGGATCTAGCATTTGGGGTTGTCTTCTTTTATTTTGGTTCCGTAGTCGGACCATGATTGTATTCTGGTTGATGTATGTTTAACTTGTATTGTGTGAAGTGACAATTGTAAGACAACTCTTTATCCCTTTCTTATTCAGTACATGAGATTGTGTGAAGATTACCCCTCTTGCGGCAAACCTACCATGCGGCTATGCCTCTAAGTCGTGGCCCGACACGTGGGAGATATAGCCGCATTGTGGGTGTTACAAGTTGGTAATCAGAGCCATCCCCGATGTAGGAGCCCCCTGCTTGATCGAATCGCTGACGTTGTTGAGTCTAGAACAAAATGTTTTGAGTCTTAGGATTGTATATATCGGAGAGTAGGATTCTTTTTACTCCTCAGTCCCTTCATCGCTCTGGTGAGGCCTCCTGACGTAGAAGTTTTGACTTTTCTCTCCTCAAATTTCAGGAAATTTTTTTAGGATCACGCGGGTATCTTGGAATTATTCCGATAGCTTTGTGATGAGAACATTGTTCTTGGTGCCTCCTGACATTTAGGGGTTGTGGCAGTGTCCCGGGGAGTTGAGCTCCGAGGTGTTGTCTTCACAAGTTTATCGTTGCAGTTCTGGAATACCTGAGTTTCGCCGACATCGAAAATCTATTTTATGCAATTGTTGGTGAGATAACCTTGACGCCACAAGTACTGGGGCGGGAGTTCGGGAGTATTGACATAACTAGTATAACAGATGCTTTTCAAAGGTTGAGGTAAATGATTTCTGAAGGTTTCTTGGTTATGTGTTGAAGGATGGATACAGCTGGATGTAGGATTTGTTAGTTTTGGGTGAGATATTATGCTTCCCCTGTATCCCCAACATCTGATTGCATAACCGGAAAGTTTTGGGAGTTTATAAGTGGGAATTCAAGTATCACGTAGGAATTCTTTCCAACAGACACATGATACGATATGGGATCTATCATATGTTTGTTTCTGTCTTATTTTGCAAGCCAATCCTTGTTTTCTTTTTTTGTTGTGGTATTTGAGTTGCGTCGAAGTCAAATGTTGATTCCATACATTTCCTAAGCGGTGTTCTCATATTTCTATGTGAATACTAATCTTCATGATAATCGAGATTGTCATGTCAATCCTTTTCAACCGGCGTGTTTCTCTACAAGTGGATCCGATCATTTTCAACATCTGCAAGATCAACTCAAAGTCTTCTCAACGTTATTTGTTTCATCCGTCCCAAGTAGCCTTTGTTTTTCCCGCCCTCCCACCATTTTTCTTCAAGGAATCAGATTTATTATTCAAGAATCCTTTTATTGATGTGAAAGTTTCTTCATTCTTTTCCTTCAAAGTTCTTACTGGTGATTCTCATGAAGATACTAACGAAACTTCAAGTTATCATTATTCGTTCTTTTTCTTCTTCGGTGGATTAAATTCAAGCTTTGTTGATCATATTCCTTTCCTCGTTTTAAATGTTTTTCTCATGCCGGTGCACTTCTTAATCATCCACCTCTTTCTATTCATGTTTATCTGGAGTGATGAAGATATCCCAGAAGATTCAAGTTTCTATTCTTACTCCTTTCAAGCTATTTCGAGGTTGTTACCTCATTCAAGACGTTCAAATCAACCGGTGCATTATCTCTTCCTAAGCAATATTTTCGACGGTGTATCTTTTGAGTGGGCCCTAACCCACAGGTCTTTTCCCAGGATCTTACCTGACTCTTCTAATCTTCCCGGAGTTACTCTCAAATTATTTTTCCAAGTTTGACATAAGAATGAATTATCATCAGTCATATGTATTTCTCCAAGATCGATCAAATTCTTTTCATCGTTGGCTCAACCTCTTCACTTTTGATTCTCCCGGAATGTGTAAACAATTCATGGTGGTGTTTCTTGTCATCATTCTCGGATTTTGAAGACCGAAGAAGAGTTTCTCTTAAATCTTGCTCCATTCTCTTCAAGATTCATGGTTCAAGCTTGATGCCATCCTCTCGTAATTGTTTTCGATTGTGAGAATTTTTTCCACCCATCCGGAGCAATTCAGGAGTCTTTTCAGTTTGATTCTCCGGAGCCCATCATCTCAGAATTATTCATTCCAGCTTTCAGCTCTCGTTCTCCAAATCTTACCGGTGCATCATTCAAATATTCTCTAATCAGCTCGTGATCTCTTCGTTCTCTTGTATCAAATTCCCTCAAGTATCTTCATTCGTTCTCTAACTCTTCCTGGTGTTTCCTTATCTTTTCTTTGTTCATTTTCAATTCTTACGGTGGTTCGTTCAAGAGTTCTCTTCCTTTGTTATCATACAGATTCATTCGTTCTTTCCAATCCTACCGGCGGTTCATAGAAGACCTTCGCAAGTTGACCCTATATCTATCTTAATCCTTCCTACGAGAATAAGTAGTATGTCAAATCCATTGATTGTCATCAATCTAAAATGGTGAAGGATAAGCATAATGTAATTCTTATTCTTGTTTCATCAAGTGAAGTCAATTCCTTATTTTTGAGGCTCATCAAATTCTTGATTTCATTTGTTCATCTTTCTTTTCCGGAGTTCCAAGTTTTTCCGCATTATCTCGTCGCGAAGCTCCATCTAAATCATCACAAGGCTTCACCTTGTGTTTTCAACTTCTCTTTCCTTTCGTTTGGTCATCCTTTTGTTACCGGAGTTCTTCATGGAGGCTCTACATGATGGTTCAAAAAGGATTTAATTCCTTCTCGAAGTGTTCATCGAGATTCTTTTCAGAGGATTCCAAGCATTCTTCATCTTGCATTCCAAAGTGCAATTCTTTCTACCTTATCTTTTGGGATGGTGATATGACATTCTTGACAATTTTCTTTCATGTTTTCATGATTCACAAGTTGTTAAGGATGAGATATTTTAAACCCATAATTTTCTCTTCATTCAGGAGATCCTTTGCAACCCGTCAACCTCTTCATTGGAGTTATCTTCGGTTATATTTCACCTAAAGCTTTCCCGAAGGATTGTTTCTATTTATGGCGCTTATAAATGAGCCAAGTTCTTCATTTATCCTTCCGGTGATATAAGTTTCTAGTCTCCTTGTTGATCTCAATCCAATTGATTGATTCCGTTAGTGGCTGGTCTCCACCTCATAATTTGGGGATGCTTTCCTTAAGACCATTGGAAATCATTTCTTTTGTTGTTGATTTCCAACAACTCCGTTCAACCCTTCATAAGAGTGCTCTCTCAAGATCAGTTGTGAGAGATGTTGGTTCTCTCATCGCCGTGCTTTTCATTCTATTCTTCGTTCGTTCCAGAGGCATTGGGATATTGCTCTCTTCGTCTCATCATCTCGGTTTGCCATGATCATGTTATTTTCTTGCTTATCCATTTAAACGGAGTGTTGTGTTCTCATTTCAAGTTCTTTCCATCCTATCAAGTCTTGCATCTCTTTTCAACCGGAGTGCTATTCGAATTTGTTCTTCCTTGTTCCTTGTACATATTGTTTCAACCGGAGTGCTTGCATGTACATCTTGTCCATTGCAACCCTTTTTCTTATGTCTGTCAACCTACAAGGTTCCCGTCATGTCCCTTGTTCCTCTCTAAAGGAGTGTTTTCAACTTTGTTCATCTTCATCGTATTCTTTCTTTCAATTTGTTCAATCTCTCAAGGTTCTTTGGTTTCACTCATTTGTCAAAGAAGCAACTTAGTTTTACTTCTTCTCTTCCTCTTCCGTTTCCCTCCGATGCCATCCTAGATCTCGGGACGAGATCCTCTTTAGTGGTGGAGTGTTGTGACACCCCGAGACCGATGTGCCAGGTGTCTTCCAGTTATTCGCCAACGTTTCCATGTCATTTGCTTGCGTGTTGCATTTCATCATGTCATCATGTGCATTGCATCATCATGTTTTCAAAACTTGCATCCGTCCAGGTCTCCCCGTTCTCTCCGTTGTCTGTTCTAAGCCCAACCACACTTGCACGCGCCTGCGGCATGTCCGAAATATTATTCTATAAGTGTCAGGAAAATGTTCTCGGAATGGGATGAAAGTTGGCATGCGGTGTTGTTATAGTGTAGATAGGCCGCCTGCCAAGTTTCATCGCATTCGGAGTCCGTTTGACGCTCCAACGGATAACTATAGCGACAATATAGTCGGTCAAATCGTCGGACGTTTTCGGTCTCCGAAAACTGTTGCCGGGCTTTCCCTCTCTTTCCTCCCTAGACCGTCTACACATTCCACTACCTACCGCCAGGCCCAACCTAAGCTCTCTTGCCAGCCCGCGGACCTCCTCGCGCGCGCGTCCGAAAGTTGTCCCGGACCCGACCCGGGCAGTCGTCATCGTTGGATTCGGATCATCCCCAAACATCTACAAAACATCTCTATTTTTATTTTTGGACTCCCTAGCTATTTATTCGCGATCGTCCGATTGCGATCGGAGGGACGGATTAGCCCTAACCAAAAACCCACCTACTTTATAGTCAGTGTAAACCTACCTAACCCTAAACCAACTCCCTCTTTTTCCTCACCCACCGTCACTCTCTCCTCGGGATCCCTCCTGATCCAAACCCACAAATCACCAGCCCCTCTCGATCCCCTCCATCCCGAGCACCTCTGCCCGAGCTCCTCCCGCAGCTCCCCATCGCCCTCGACCTTGCCTCATCGTCCGGCCGACACCGGCGACCGAAACCTCGTCGGAGATGAGTGCCCCGACAGCCCCGCTCCTTTTCCCTCCTGCTTCTCAACCTCTATTTCTCACGATCTCCCCCTTCCTTTCTCTATTTTTCTCTCACAGGGAACCATGGAGCCAGCGCTTGGAGCTCCATGACCACCTCTCCCGCCGTCAAGTCCCCGGACCGCCGACTCCCGGCCTCTGCTGGCCTTCCCGCGGCCGCCCCGGTGTTCCCGGCCTCCTCCCCGCAGAGTTCGCCACGGCTGCTCTGCTTCCTAATGAGCAGAGGATGAGGCGCCCGCTCCCGTTGGCCGCGACGCCCAGGACCACGTCGACCTCCCCGGCTCGCATTCTGCTTCGTGCGTGGGCCCCTTGGGAACCCCCTGACTTGTTTCCAACGCCAAAAATTTTATAAATAAGAAAACCCCTAAAAAGAACCCTAGATCGGTAGTTCCGCTGCCGTAAGCCTCTGTAGCGACGAAAAACCAATCAGGATCCCGTTCTAGCACCCTGCCGGAGGGGGAAACCATCACTAGAGGACAACTTCATCATCCCGACGGTATCCATGATGAAGAGGGAGTAGTTCACCCTTGGGGCTGAGGCTATGTACTAGTAGCTATGTGTTTGATCTCTCTCTCTCTCTCTCGTGTTCTTGATTTGGCACGATCTTGATGTAGTGCGAGCTTTGTTACTATAGTTGGATCATATGGTGTTTCTCCCTCTCTACCTTCTTGTGATGAATTGAGTCTTGCTCTTTGAGGTTTTGTTATGTTGGATTGAGTATTTGATTTGAGAACACTTGATGTATGTATTGCAATGGGATATCTGTGGTGACAATGGGATATTCTATTGATTCACTTGATGTATGTTTTGGCACTCAACTCGCAGATTCCTGAGTTAACATTGGGGTAATCTATGCATAGGGGTTGATGCATGTTTTCGTCCTATGTTCTCCGATAGAAACTTTGGAGTGATTCTTTGTTGCATGTTGAGGGATTGTTATGTGATTCAATTATGTTATCATTGTTGAGAGACTTTGCACTAGTGAAAGTATGAACCCTAGGCCTTGTTTTCAAGCATTGAAATACCGTTTTTGCTCACTTTTACTACTTGCTACCTTGTTGTTTTTATATTTTCAGATTACAAAAATCTATATCTACCATCCATATTGCACTTGCATCACCATCTCTTCGCCGAACTAGTGCACCTATTGTGACGCCCCGAGACCGATGCGCCAGGTGTCTTCCAGTTATTCGCCAACGTTGCCATGTAATTTGCTTGCATGTTGCATTTCATCATGTCATCATGTGCATTGCATCATCATGTTTTCAAAACTTGCATCCGTCCAAGTTTCCCCGTTCTCTCCGTTGTCCGTTCTGAGCCCAACCACACTTGCACGCGCCCGCGGCATGTCTGAAATATTATTTTATTGGCCAGAAAATGTTCTCGGAATGGGATGAAAGTTGGCATGCGGTGTTGTTATAGTGTAGATAGGCCGCCTGCCAAGTTTCATCGCATTCGGAGTCCGTTTGACGCTCCAACGGATAACTATAGCGACAATATAGTCGGTCAAATCGTCGGACGTTTTCGGTCTCCGAAAACTGTTGCCGATCTTTCCCTCTCTTTCCTCTCTAGACCGTCTACACAGTCCACTACCTACCACCAGGCCCAACCTAAGATCTCTCTCTCCAGCCCACAGACCTCCTCGCGCGCGCGTCCGAAAGCTGTCCCGAACCCGACCCGGGCAGTTGTCACCATTGGATTCGGATCATCCCCAAACATCTACAAAACATCTCTGTTTTTCTTTTTGGACTCCCTACCTATTTATTCGCGATCGTCCGATTGTGGTCGGAGGGACGGATTAGCCCTAACCAAAAACCCACCTACTTTATAGTCAGTGTAAACCTACCTAACCCTAGACCAACTCCCTCTTTTTCCTCACCCGCGGCCACTCTCTCCTCGGGATCCCTCCCGATCCAAACCCACCAATCACCAGCCCCTATCAATCCCCTCCATCCCGAGCACCTCTGCCCGAGCTCCTCCTGCAGATCCCCATCGCCCTCGACCCTGCCTCGTCGTCCGGCTGACACCCGAAACCTCGCCGGAGATGAGTGCCCCAACAGCCCCACTCCTTTTTCCCTCCTGCTTCTCAACCTCTCTTTCTCACGATCTCCCCCTTCCTTTCTCTATTTTTCTCTCACAGGGAACCATGGAGCCGCCGCTTGGAGCTCCATGACCACCTCTTCCGCCGTCAAGTCCCCGAACCGCCGACTCCCGGCCTCTACCGACCTTCCCGCGGCCGCCCCGGTGTTCCAGGCCTCCTCCCCGTAGAGTTCGCCACCGCTGCTCTGCTTCCTGATGAGCAGGGGATGAGGCGCCCGCTCCCGTTGGCCGTGATGCCTAGGACCACGTCGACCTCCCTGGCTCGCCTTCTGCTTCGTGCGTGGACACCACGCCAAGCCGCCATCGTCCCCGTGATGTCCCTGCAGCCAAGTCGACGCCGCTGTCCTCTGCATCGCCATGGATGCGCAGCTGGAGCTCCGCGCCCCGCCTTCCTCCGCCTCGCATGTGATCTCCGCCGCACGAGGTCCGGCAGCCCCGCGTCAAGCATCGCCTCTTCCCCGACCTCCTCCTTCGACTCCTTGTCGGCTCCTGCAGGTTCCCGTTGCTGCGCCGCTCGGGTCGCCTCTGCTTCGCGCCTGCACCCTCGTGCCCTGCTGTAGGATCGAAAGTATGTCTAGAGGGGGGTGATTAGACTACTTGACCAAATAAAAACTTAACCTTTTCCCAATTTTAGTTCTTGGCAGATTTTAGCTATTTTAAGACAAGTCAAGCAATCATCACATAATTCAAGCAAGCATGCAAAGAGTATATTGGCAGCGGAAAGTAAAGCATGTAACTCGCAAGAATGTAAAGGGAAGAGTTTGGAGAATTCAAACGCAATATGAGACACGGATGTTTTTCCCGTGGTTCGTATAGGTGGTGCTATCCTACATCCACGTTGATGGAGACTTCAACCCACAAAGGGTAACGGTTGCGAGAGTCCACACAGGGCTCCACCCACAAAGGGTAATGGTTGCGCGAGTCCACACAGGGCTCCACCCACTAAGGGTCCACGAAGAAGCAACCACCCACAAAGGGTCCACGAAGAAGCAACCTTGTCTATCCCACCATGGCCATCGCCCACACAGGACTTGCCTCACTAGCGGTAGATCTTCACGAAGTAGGCGATCTCCTTGCCCTTACAAACTTCTTGGTTCAACTCCACAATCTTGTCGGAGGCTCCCAAGTGACACCTAGCCAATCTAGGAGACACCACTCTCCAAGAAGTAACAAATGGTGTGTAGGTAATGAACTCCTTGCTCTTGTGCTTCAAATGATAGTCTCCCCAACACTCAACTCTCTCTCATAGGATTTGGATTTGGTGGAAAGAAGATTTGAGTGGAAAGCAACTTGGGAAGGCTAGAGATCAAGATTCATATGGTAGGAATGGAATATCTTGGTCTCAACACATGAGTAGGTGGTTCTCTCTCAGAACATATGAGTTGGAATGGTGTATGCGTTCTGATGGCTCTCTCTTCGAATGAAGAGGAGGTGGAGGGGTATATATAGCCTCCACACAAAATCCAACCGTTACACACATTTTTCCAATCTCGGTGGGACCGAATCAACAAAGTCGGTCGGACCGAAAAGGTAAACCTAGTGACCGTTAGAGATTTTCGGTGGGATTGACATGCAACTCGGTAGGACCGATATGGTTAGGGTTTGGGCATAACGTAATCTCGGTGAGACCGATTACACAAACTCGGTGAGACCGAATTTGGTAATTAGCTAACCAGAGAGTTGGTCAGGCAAACTCGGTGGGACCGATTTGCTCTTTCGGTGAGACCGAAAAGTTACAAAGGGGAAACACCGAATTTACATTGCAATCTCGGTGGGACCGATTCGCTCTTTCGGTGAGACCGAAAAGTTACGGAAGGGAAACAGAGAGTTTGCAATCCCATCTCGGTGAGACCGAGATCCCTATCGGTAGAACCGAATTGCTAGGGTTTGGCAGTGGCTAATGACAAGTGAAACTCGGTGGCGCCGGATAGGAAGAATCGGTGGGACCGAGTTTGGCTTAGGGTTTAGGTCATATGTGGATATGGGAAAGTAGTTGAGGGTTTTTGGAGCATATCACTAAGCACATGAAGCAAGAGGCTCATTATGCAACACCTCATCCCTCCTTGATAGTATTGGCTTTTCCTAAAGACTCAATGTGATCTTGGATCACTAAAATATAAAATGAAGAGTCTTGAGCTTTTGAGCTTGAGCCAATCCTTTTTCCTTAGCATTTTGAGGGTTCCACTTTCACATCCATGCCATGCCAATCATTGAGCTTTCCTGAAATAATCATCTTGGAATAGCATTAGCTCAATGAGCTATATGTTGTTATGAATTACCAAAACCACCTAGGGATAGTTGCACTTTCAATCTCCCCCTTTTTGGTAATTGATGACAACATATAGATCAAAGCTTCGACAAATGATAATAAGCATGAAATATATCGTCGCTTTAAGAAGTATGTGATAAGTAAGAGCTCCCCCTAAATTTGTGCATATTTAAAATTTGCTTTGGACTGCAAATGCACAAGGAGTTAGAGTCATGGGTTACTCTTCCATGTCACATACATCTTGGTGGAGCGCTTAAAATGATAAGAATGAAATACATGCACTCATCACCAAGAATAGTGAAAGATCACATAAGATAGATAAGATAATAGCATTAAGCAAGCATTAAGTGTAGCTTATGATCAAACACATGATCATCAATGTCTCACAAATAATGACGTAGTATCTCAAGCACACAAAAGCAAACAAGTTTGAAAAACCACCAAATAAAGCAAGAGAGAAAAGCAACACTCTCTCTCTCGAAGCCTATGATCTATACATTTTTCTCCCCCTTTGGCAACAAGTTGCCAAAAAGTTCCTAGAAAATGCATAGTTCTAAATTGACGCTCAGGCTTGATCTTCTGGTGGTGGTGGATTCCGGATCACTCCAAGGACGAAGGCTTCTGTAGACGCTGAAGTAGACGCTGGAGTTGGAGCTGAAGTAGATGCTGGAGCTGGTGGAACTGAGGCTGTAGCTGGTGCTGAGGTGGTGGCTCTTGTGTCAGCAACTGGCACGGCAGACGACCTCGGACCTCGTGGCACTCTGGCAAAGGCATGAGTGGTAGTCTTGCCTCTCCTCTCCTGCATATCATCTTGGAGCTGCTCCACTGCAGTCTGAATCTCCGTTACCTTGACATCCAAGTCATAGAACTTTTGTTCCATGATTCTCTCTAGGCTTGCCTGGTTTTGAGTTAGGGTGGCTAGTCCTTGCTCAATCCGCAGGGTGGATGCAATCAGGTAACCAAGCTGCTCTTGTTTGGTCTTCAAGAAATACTCAGATGCCTCCTCTTGAGTTGGCATCTTGGCAGCTTTCTCCTTCCTTGCCTTCTCCTTCTTTGCGTATGCTTGGGCAGATGATGGCTCGTTCTCAGTCATGACAACTTGATTGTCCTCAAAATCTGGACGGATGGGCAGGTGTTCCTTGTCCAATAAATATATGCCCGTGCCCATCTTGGAGTTAATGAGCTCC
Source organism: Triticum urartu (assembly GCF_003073215.2). Lineage (NCBI taxonomy): Eukaryota > Viridiplantae > Streptophyta > Magnoliopsida > Poales > Poaceae > Triticum > Triticum urartu. Next base: position 269,551,197 of record NC_053028.1, read on the forward strand.
TGGATCTGAGGGGCATATCCGCAACTCCTCTTCTGATCTGCTGTAGTCCTTTTGATAGTTTCCACTATGAGGCTCATCACCTTGAACTTTTGAGGCACATCAAATACATGTAGCAAGTTGATAGCATGGCCTCTGATCATCTTGTGATCTCCAGACTTGGGTAATAAGGTGTGCCTCAAGATCCAATTGATAGTTGGCAGCCCTGATAGAAGGTAATGCACAGACCCAAATTTGAAGGTGTCAAGAACTTCATTGGGAATTTCCTTGTACATATTGGACATAGAGTTATGGTCCATCTTCTTCTTGGCATATATGTCCAAGTCATCATCATGCTCCTCTGGGGCATTAATGATCTGTGCCCACTCAGCAACTGTGGATTGGTACCTTGTACCCTCAGACATCCACGTGATCCTCCCATCTGAATAAAAATGTGCTGTGGAGTAGAACTGCATTATAAGCTCCTCATTCCACTTTGTGAGCTTCTGCCCAACAAAGTCAGCTACTCCACAAGCTATGAAGCTGTCTTGCACTCCAGGATAGTGCTCCTCATTGTCCTTGATGTACTGCCAGTCAACCCATCTCATATCACGGACTATTGGCTTCTTATCAAGCAGCACTGTCTCATAGAAGTCCTGTTGTTCCATAGTGTGGAACCTGTAGTCAACAGCAGTCCTCCTCCTTGAAGCATACGGGTCTGCTTCTCTCCACTTCCTCGGCCCTGAATCTCTCCTGAGCTTCATGTCCTCAGCCACAGGATGCGCATCGTTGTGGTCTGGGATCTTGGGCTTGAGCTTTCTCAGAACTTGCTCTTCATCTTCTTCTTCAGCAACAGTCTCAGGCACTGGGGCCTTGTTCTTCTCAGCTGCAGGAATGCTCCTTGTATTCCTCTTTGGCTTTGGCTTGGAGGCAGCTTTGGGCTTAGATGCAGTAGCCCCTGATCTTATGGCATCACCCATCAGCTTGGGTGCCTTGGGTGCTGGTGCAGCTACCTCTTCTTCCTCTTCCTCTTCCATGATGGAAGCCTTTCCTAGCACTCTGGCTACGGTCTTCTTGACCCTTTCCTTTCTTTTCTTTCCCTCAGCAGCAACTGGCTCTTTAGGTGCAGGCTTCTCAGTTGAAGCTCTTGCCTTTGACATGGGCTGCCTGCCTGCTGGCCTTTTGATTTTCAGCCCTGGCTTTGTGCCTAGAGCTGGCTCAACTCTCTTTGATGTGGCCTCTTCCTCTGCCACATAATCTTCATCTTCGGAATCAGAAGTTCTCTTCTTCCTCTGTCTGGTGGCAGCTTTTGGCAAGTTGCTAGGGGTGCTCCTGCTGCCCTCATCTGAAGAGCTGGAGGGACTAGTGCCCTCACTCATGTGCACCTGCTGCTCTGACATGTTCTGGCTATCACTTTGATCAGACATGTTGCAAGCTCTGACTGCTGACCCCTAGTTCGGCGGAGACTCGCTACGGCGGCAACGGCGGGGCAGAATTCCCGCTGACGGCGACGGAGACCAGCGACTGGAGGCGGCTGGCGGCGAGAAGACGATCCGGAGACCACGTTGGCAGAGCAGGCTATCGCACGGGCGAAGGGGTTCGGAGAAATTTCCAAATTTTGCCCGTGACTATATATAGCCCGACCCTGTCGGTGTGACCGAGTGGAACAACTCGGTGGCACCGAGATTCATAACTGCAGGCAGTTACTGAAACTCGGTGTGACCGAAATGTTCAAATCGGTTGCACCGAGATCGAAAACCTAGATCAACTTAATGATCTCGGTAGGACCGAAAGTGGGGTATCGGTCAGACCGAGAATCATAAAGAGGTTTTCGAAGTTTAAGTCTATGACGAATCGGGGACTCCGAGCGCTCCTCACACAGAGTGGTTCGAATCTGACTTGATCAAATTTTGTGATGCAGCATGAATAGAGTTTGAGACGAGAAAAGCATAGATAGCTAGAGGAGGTACTTAGGCATTCTTGTCCATCCACTTGGCAAAAGAAAATAAAACCAAACAATCGAAACAACAAGTGGATGTCCTCGAATGAGTAAAATATGCAACCAGCATGCTCACACAATAAGATGGCAAATGAAATATGTGGCAAGGCATGCACAACCAATTCTAGCATCTATCAAGCAATTTGCGATGACAAGGTCATCTATATATGAGTATATTGACTTAGGAGTCAAGTGAGAGCACTTGATCATAGGTCATACTCATCGTTTAAGCTCAAGTGGGGTTACCACTTTTACATAAAGCATTGTTGTGTTCACATCTTTAGAGTTGCTTTAGCTCAAGTCTTAGAGTAAAGCTCCCCCTAGATGTGATATCCCCCGTAAGAGGGATGAACTAACCTTGGGTTTTGTCGATGATGACTTCATGTAGATGTTGAAGATGTGGATGCTCAATGTTGATGTAGATCACTTGGAGCTATCCATTTGAGTGAATTGCACTTTCAATACCTACATGGGTTAGTCCCACAAGGAACAAACAAGGATATCCATAGACATAGAGTGATGCACACAAAAGATGATGTCCATGAAAACTTTTAGGTTACCTTGTCCCTTGTCTTACCAACAAGAGGGTTTGTGACTCCTTGAACTAGTGCAAGATGTGGAAGTTGATTGCACTTGTTCTTGCCAAAATGATAAGAGTGAAGTATGTTGGCGGAGTCACCCTCAAGAACTCTCTAGTTCTTCTTCTTTTGGATCCACATCATCTTGATGGGAATCCTTGGAGTTGTAGTCATACTTGATGAAGTGGAACTTGGAGTAGTCTTGGGAATCCACTTGACTAAGGTCTTAGGAGCTTCTTCAAATGCGTCAATTTCCTCTTGAAGCTTGTCCTTGCCTTTTTGCTTGTAGTCTTGTGGTGGAAGATCATCTTGAGCTTGTGTCCCCTTAAAAGAAGTATCATACTTCTCTTGTTGAGGAACAAACTTTGTCTTGGGGTATTGATCTTCTTCCCACTCAACTCCATTGGCATTGAACTTTCGTTCAAAACCAACACCTTGATTCTTCCAGTGCATTCCTTGCTTGCGCACAATTTCCTCGAATTGCTTACTCCCGGCAAGGCTTTTGTACACTCCTTTCTCTATAATTCCCTTCAATAAACTATTTTCTTGCTCAAGTGTAACTTGGCTAAGAGAATCATTAGTGGAATCAAGAGAACTACTAGAAGCAACAATATTGGATTTAGCATGATCATTGTTACTGCTAGAGGAAGAATCTTTCTTGTTCTTGTTACTAGACTTGACTTGAGGCATGTAAGTGGATAAGAGTAAACGCTTGGCAATGTAAGAAGAGCTTTTCTTGCGGAGATCATCATTGATTGCTTTTAAGAACTCAAGCTCTTGCTCAAGATTGAGCTTTTCAAAGCGTAATTTCTCATGAGCTCTTAAAAGTTCTCGCTGATCTTCGAAGATAGTTTCATGAGCTAACTTAAGAGTGTTTAGTTCTTTAGTTAGAGCCTCAATCTTCTCCTTATCATTGTCATTCGTTTTATCTTGTTTAGCATGTTTAATTGACGTTTCATCATAGTATTCATCACTAGAGTTGTCAACAAGCAAATCATCACCTAACAAGTCATCTTCATCACTATTGAAATCAACATACTCGGGGTGTGTTACCTTAGGACCTTTGGCCATGAAGCATCTTCCAATTCCTTCATTTGGTGAGTCAAATATGTCGTAGGAGTTGGTTGACACAAGTGCTAGACCGGCAACACCTTCATCTTGAGTATCTTCGGAGTCGGAGTGATAACTTCTCTCGGAGTGGCTGTCGGAGTCGGAGCCGGATACCCATTCACCAACATGAGCTTGATGTCTTCGTCTTGTGTAGCTCCTTGATGATTTTTCCTTCCTTTATGAATCCTTGCTTCTCCGTGAGTATCTTCGTTCATAACGATCATCTCTACTCCTCCTCTCTCTTGGTGGTGATTCTTTGCTTCTTCTTTTTGGAGAATCTTCTCTTCTCTTGTAGGGAGCCGTACACTCATTGGAATAGTGTCCGGGTCTTCCACAACTGTAGCAGTTTCGCTCTCGACTAGAAGATCTTTTGTCATTGTAGGACCTTGACTTGAAGCTTCTATCTTTGCTTCTACTCTTGTAGAACTTGTTGAAGTTCTTCACCATTAAGCTCAATTCTTCATTGAAGTCTTGTTTCTCACTTGATGATGTAGGGGCTTCACATGAGGCATTATAGGCACCACTTGATTTGTTGTGAAGTTCCTCTTTATCCTTAAGTGACATCTCATGAGCAACAATTCTTCCAATCACCTTCGTTGGCTTGAGATCTTTGTAATTTGGCATCATTTGGATCAATGTGCACACGGTATCATATTTTCCATCCAAGGCTCTTAGAATCTTCTTGATGATGAATCTGTCGGTCATCTCTTCACTTCCTAAGCCGGCAATCTCATTTGTGATGAGAGCAAGCCTAGAGTACATTTCAGCGACACCTTCACCATCCTTCATCTTGAACTTGTCAAGTTGGCTTTGAAGCACATCCAACTTGGATTCCTTGACGGAGTCGGTACCTTCGTGCATATCAATCAAAGTGTCCCAAATTTCCTTCGCATTCTCAAGACGGCTAATTTTGTTGAATTCTTCGGGGCACAATCCGTTGAAGAGAATATCACAAGCTTGAGCATTGTATTGCAACATCTTCAACTCATCCGCGGTAGCTTCACGGTTTGGTTCTCTCCCATCAAAGAAGTCACCTTGCAAACCAACACACACAATAGCCCAAACGGCGGGGTTATGTCCAAGAATATGCATTTTTATTTTATGCTTCCAACTAGCAAAATTAGTACCATCAAAGTAGGGACCTCTACGGTGGTAATTTCCCTCGCTAGACGCCATACTCTCCTAGGTTGTGAAACCAAGGCTATGACCACCAAAGCTATGGAGATCAAAGCAAATGGAGACCAAAGCTCTGATACCACTTGTAGGATCGAAAGTATGTCTAGAGGGGGGTGATTAGACTACTTGACCAAATAAAAACTTAACCTTTTCCCAATTTTAGTTCTTGGCAGATTTTAGCTATTTTAAGACAAGTCAAGCAATCATCACATAATTCAAGCAAGCATGCAAAGAGTATATTGGCAGCGGAAAGTAAAGCATGTAACTCGCAAGAATGTAAAGGGAAGAGTTTGGAGAATTCAAACGCAATATGAGACACGGATGTTTTTCCCGTGGTTCGTATAGGTGGTGCTATCCTACATCCACGTTGATGGAGACTTCAACCCACAAAGGGTAACGGTTGCGAGAGTCCACACAGGGCTCCACCCACAAAGGGTAATGGTTGCGCGAGTCCACACAGGGCTCCACCCACGAAGGGTCCACGAAGAAGCAACCACCCACAAAGGGTCCACGAAGAAGCAACCTTGTCTATCCCACCATGGCCATCGCCCACACAGGACTTGCCTCACTAGCGGTAGATCTTCACGAAGTAGGCGATCTCCTTGCCCTTACAAACTTCTTGGTTCAACTCCACAATCTTGTCGGAGGCTCCCAAGTGACACCTAGCCAATCTAGGAGACACCACTCTCCAAGAAGTAACAAATGGTGTGTAGGTAATGAACTCCTTGCTCTTGTGCTTCAAATGATAGTCTCCCCAACACTCAACTCTCTCTCATAGGATTTGGATTTTGGTGGAAAGAAGATTTGAGTGGAAAGCAACTTGGGAAGGCTAGAGATCAAGATTCATATGGTAGGAATGGAATATCTTGGTCTCAACACATGAGTAGGTGGTTCTCTCTCAGAACATATGAGTTGGAATGGTGTATGCGTTCTGATGGCTCTCTCTTCGAATGAAGAGGAGGTGGAGGGGTATATATAGCCTCCACACAAAATCCAACCGTTACACACATTTTTCCAATCTCGGTGGGACCGAATCAACAAAGTCGGTCGGACCGAAAAGGTAAACCTAGTGACCGTTAGAGATTTTCGGTGGGATTGACATGCAACTCGGTAGGACCGATATGGTTAGGGTTTGGGCATAACGTAATCTCGGTGAGACCGATTACACAAACTCGGTGAGACCGAATTTGGTAATTAGCTAACCAGAGAGTTGGTCAGGCAAACTCGGTGGGACCGATTTGCTCTTTCGGTGAGACCGAAAAGTTACAAAGGGGAAACACCGAATTTACATTGCAATCTCGGTGGGACCGATTCGCTCTTTCGGTGAGACCGAAAAGTTACGGAAGGGAAACAGAGAGTTTGCAATCCCATCTCGGTGAGACCGAGATCCCTATCGGTAGAACCGAATTGCTAGGGTTTGGCAGTGGCTAATGACAAGTGAAACTCGGTGGCGCCGGATAGGAAGAATCGGTGGGACCGAGTTTGGCTTAGGGTTTAGGTCATATGTGGATATGGGAAAGTAGTTGAGGGTTTTTGGAGCATATCACTAAGCACATGAAGCAAGAGGCTCATTATGCAACACCTCATCCCTCCTTGATAGTATTGGCTTTTCCTAAAGACTCAATGTGATCTTGGATCACTAAAATATAAAATGAAGAGTCTTGAGCTTTTGAGCTTGAGCCAATCCTTTTTCCTTAGCATTTTGAGGGTTCCACTTTCACATCCATGCCATGCCAATCATTGAGCTTTCCTGAAATAATCATCTTGGAATAGCATTAGCTCAATGAGCTATATGTTGTTATGAATTACCAAAACCACCTAGGGATAGTTGCACTTTCACCTGCATCGCGCAGCCAGCCGCCTCTGCCTCATCCGGTTCGAGCGAGACAAGGAGCGCCGAGCCGCAAGCCCCTGCGCCTCAAGCCTCTTCCGTCGGCAAGCCCTGCCTCCGCCGTCGTGCCAAGTTCCCGCTGCCGCTGCGAGCCACCTCTTCTGCATCCCTCTTCAGTGAGGACAAAGCTAGCACGTCGCTCGACTGGGTCCTGCTCGCGTTGACCGCGCCTCCAAGGCCCAACCTGCCTCCCCACGCCAGGCCCAGCGCTCCGCCAGGCCGGCCTGCCTCTACCTCCTCTGCCGAGCTGGGCCAAGGCCCACTGGGTGAGGCCACCCCCAACGCCCCACCTTTTTTTCCTACTGTTGGGCCAGTTCAAGTTTCGGCCTGTTTAGGTTTTTTTCAGATCTGCGAATCTAGTTATTTTTTCAGAGAACGCAGTTTTACAGAATAGCCCTTGCACTTCATGCATATAATAACTCATCATCCGTGCACCGGATTAAAATGATTTATATATGAGAAATGACTAGAATTTCATCTAGTTTCATAACATGCCACTTTCATGCATGTTTAAAATGTTTAAATTGTTGTTTGTGTAATTTTGCTCATATGCCCTGTTTAAATGGTTTATTTCATAACTAAATAACCATAGCTCCATTTTAAATAATCTTTATATGTAAATGGGGTAGAAAAATGCATAGATTAACATGGTGGCATTACTTTGCATGTTTAACAACTCTAAAATGTAGTTTAGGGCAGAACAGTACCAAACCTAATATATGCATATGAGGATTTTCCGAAATTGTTGTTTGTTATTTCCGACCTCATTTAAACTTGCCTAGATAGGTAGCTTTCATATGCTTCACCTCTTGCCATGCTAACCAACACTTAATATTGTTGAGTACATAAACGGGAGAGAACTAAATAAGTCATGTGGTGTTCCGTCAATATGCAACTCATTGCATATTGAGCTCCACTTAATTTGTAGTATTGTTTGTGCACTTTGCCATGCCATGCCTCATTAAATCGGACATGCATCATACTTGGTTGTGCATCATGCCATGTTTATGTGATGGTTGTTTACTATGTTGTTTGCTTCTTTCTAGGTTGCTTCTCGCGTTAGCTTCGTTTTCGTTCCAGAGTTGTGAGGTTTCGTTCGACTATGTCCGTTTGTCTTCTTCATGGACTCGTTCTTCTTCCTTGCGGGATCTCAGGCATGATGACCATACCCTCGAAATCACTTCTATCTTTGCTTGCTAGTTGTTCGTTCTATCGTTATGTTGCGCTACCTACCACTTTTTATGTCCTGCCTCCCATATTGCCATGTCAAGTGAGGGAGTCCTGGATTAGGGGGTGTTCGGGTAGCCGGACTATACCTTCAGCCGGACTCCTGGACTATGAAGATACAAGATTGAAGACTTCTTCCCGTGTCCGGATGGGACTTTCCTTGGCGTGGAAGGCAAGCTTGGCGATGCAGATATTCAAGATCTCCTACCATTGTAACCGACTATGTGTAACCCTAACCCTATCTGGTGTCTATATAAACCGGAGGGTTGTAGTCCATAAGCAATCAACTCCATATACAACAATCATACCGTAGGCTAGCTTCTAGGGTTTAGCCTCCTTGATCTCGTGGTAGATCTACTCTTGTACTACCCATATCATCAATATTAATCAAGCAGGACGTAGGGTTTTACCTCCATCAAGAGGGCCCGAACCTGGGTAAAACATCGTGTTCCCTGCCTCCTGTTACCATCCGGCCTAGATGCACAGTTCGGGACCCCCTACCCGAGATCCGCCGGTTTTGACACCGACATTGGTGCTTTCATTGAGAGTTCCTCTGTGTCGTCGCCTTTAGGCCCGATGGCTCCTTTGATCATCAACAACGATGCGGTCCAGGGTGAGACTTTTCTCCCCGGACAGATCTTCGTCTTTGGTGGCTTCGATCTGCGGGCCAATTCGCTCGGCCACCTGGAGCAGATCGAAAGCTACGCCCCTGGCCATCAAGTCAGGTTTGGAAGCTTAAACTATACGGCTGACATCCGCGGAGACTTGATCTTCGACGGTTCGAGCCACGGCCAAGCGCGCCGCACTATCTCGAGGGGCATCATCTAGCTCTGCCCCCGGACAGTGTCCTGGAGGCCGCACACGCATCGGTTTCGACCCCCAACTCGGAGCCTATTGTGCCAATCGAGGATGAGCGGTTGGACGTCACCTCAGGGGTTGCGATCCCAAAAGCGATCGAGCCGAACGCCAGCCCCGCACTCTGCATGATCCGTGACTCCGAGGATCCGGACTCCTTTCCGAACTCCGAACCCCTCGCGCCCCTGCCGATCGAATCCGATTGGGCGCCGATAATAGAGTTCACCGCCGCAGACATCTTTCAGCACTCGCCTTGTGGCGATATCCTGAACTCTCTCAAGTCTCTCTCCTTATCAGGAGAGCCCTGGCCGAACTACGGTCAGCGAGGATGGGATACGGACGATGAAGAAATTCAAAGCCCACCCACCACCCACTTGCTAGCCACTGTCGACAATTTAAACGACGTGCTCAACTTCGACTCCGGAGACATCGACAGCATGGATGACGATGTAGGAGATACCGACGAACCAACGCCCATAGGGCATTGGACAGCCACCTCATCTCACGATGTGTACATGGTGGATACCCCTAAAGGAAGCGACAACGAGGAAAAAGGGGATGGGACAGGAGATCGACCCCCCGAAAAGCAATCAAAGCATTGGCGTAAACGCCGACCCAAGCCCCGCCTCGACAAAAACCCAGCCATAGAGCAGGACGAGCCGGTAGACGACGAGCAGGCCTTAGAGCAACCGTCCGAACAGGGCAACACGGATAGAGAAACCGAACATCCCTCCTCCGGCGAAAACGGCATTCCGGATGACCTCACGCCGAATAAACCTATGGAGCAGAAGAATCTCCACGAGAGGCTCGTTGCAACTGCACGCAGCCTAAAAAAGCAGAAGCGGAAGCTAAAAACACCGGAAGATGCACTCCGGATTAGATGGAGCAAAGTAATCAATACCACAGATAAGTACGGCGACAGTCGCCGCACTAAAAGCTATCCAAAAAGAAAGCCCTAGAGCCCTCGCATTCAAAAAATGAAAAAGCCACACGGTCGGATAGACGACCCCATAAAGCGGCAAGCGGCGCCGCACCTAAATCGGCATGCGACCCACTTAAGGATTCGCATCATGGCCCAGTCAGGTCCATTTATGGGCCAAGAAAGCAAGCTCTCGTAAGCAACGCTATGAAGCCATCATCAGAATCTGGCACACCCAAATACAGGGGCGCCGCACACCCCCTATGTTTCACCGATGAGGTCCTGGACTATGAATTCCCAGAGGGATTCAAACCCGTAAACATAGAGGCATATGATGGAACAACGGACCCTGGAGTTTGGATCGAGGATTATATCCTCCACATACACATGGCTAGAGGAGATGATCTCCACGCCATAAAATATCTACCCCTTAAGCTTAAAGGACCAGCCCGGCATTGGCTTAAAAGCCTTCCCGAAAACACAATTGGAAGCTGGGAAGAGCTCGAGGATGCTTTCCGAGCAAACTTTCAAGGGACCTATGTCCGCCCTCCGGATGCAGACGATCTTAGTCACATAACTCAACAACCCAGAGAATCAGCTCGGCAGTTCTGGAATAGATTCCTCACTAAAAAGAATCAGATAGTCGACTGTCCGGATGCCGAAGCCTTAGCAGCTTTCAGGCATAACGTTCGAGACGAATGGCTCGCCAGACACCTCGGCCAAGAAAAGCCAAGAACAATGGCCGCACTAACAAGCCTCATGACCCGCTTTTGTGCAGGGGAGGACAGCTGGTTGGCAAGGTGCAGCCCCAGCAACCCAAGTACATCTGAAACTAGGGATGGAAACGGAAAACCGCAACGCAACAAGGACCGTCGCTGGACTAAGGACAAAAGTCCGAAGAGCACGGCAGTCAATGCCGGATTCAAAGGCTCGCGACAAAATCAGGAAAAATCGCCCCCCAGGATAACAGGGACGATCCATCCAACCTAAATAAAATCCTGGACAGGATATGTCAGATACACAGTACTCCCGGGAAGCCTGCTAACCATACCCACAGAGACTGTTGGGTTTTCAAACAATCCGGCAGACTCAATGCCGAACACAAGGGGCTCGACACACCAAGCGAAGACGAGGACAAACCCCAAAAGTAGAGCACCAGGAAACAAAAGAACATCCCACAAGAAGTAAAAACAGTGAACTCACTTCACATAACAAAACGTGCGGCACCCGTAAAGGTACGCACCACACGGCCCATCCCCAAAGGGTCCTGCCACTGGTTGTCAAAATGGATCATCTTCGATCAGCTAGATTATTCTAGGAATATCAAGAATGTAGGCTGGACTGCCTTGATACTCGACCCAATAATTGGCGGACTCTAGTTTTCAAATGTCCTTATGGACGGCGGCAGTGGACTAAACCTGATATATCAGGATACAATCCAGCACATGGGGATAAACCCAGCAAGAATCCGCCGCAGCAAAACCTCCTTTCAAGGGGTAATACCTGGTCCGGACACCCATTGTATGGGTTTTCTCCGGCTCGAAGTCATATTCGGCTCTGCCGATAACCTCCACCGCGAAAAGCTGACCTTCCATATCATCCCGTTCTCAAGTCGCTATCAAGCACTACTGGGACGTGAAGCTTTTCCTCGCTTTAACGCAATACCGCATTATGCATCTCTTACGCTTAAGATGCCCGGTCCACGAGGCATCATCTCTTTGAAGGGGAAGCACTAAAGTGCGCCTCCCCAAGCGGAGGACTGCGCGGCCGCTTTGACAACCCCACAGCAAAATGGCCTCACCGGCCAAAAAACTTCCAAATAGGTCATTCAAGACCACGAACGCGGATAGACGAGTTCGGTGCAAAATCATCATTGAGGCAGGCCTAGAAGCCATATACCCCCGCACTAGGGGCTCCACGCATATACAATAAGAGACAATAAAGCTCAATCTTATATATCTTACTTTATACTTTGTTTATTTTAAACTTTTTCGGCATGACCCGTTTTCAACTCAGTTCCTCTCTTTTACAGATGAACGTCGTGCGACGCCCGTCCAGGATACGGCACAACGGAGACACAGGCGCAGACGTGCAGTACGGACCCATCCTAAAGGATTCTTTTTAGATAAGACCCTGCGTAAACCTTTTTTACTGTCTCTTGTTGCTACACATCCCCTGGTTTTTTCTTTCTGATATAACCAAGGAGGAGGCTGGCGTCTTGGCATGTGGCCACATCAGAATTTTTGCACGTACCTGGACACTAGGGGCTTTTTTAATAAAGAGTGTTGTTTCGCCCGCACTCATAAAGACCGAACACCTTAGGGAGTGTTCGGCGTCGCGAGTTTTGGCATTATATGCATCAGCTCCGAATCATGTCTTTGGTCAAATGTTGGGTTTCCCGGCTCCTGAGTTCGGCTACCTTACATTCCGCTCTATCGGCTAAGGTAGCACCAGGAGAACTACTGCGATTGTGCCCCGGTTCGGCCGGGCGAGCACCTCAGTAGAGAAAGACGAAAAATGACTGTCATGATGTAGCATGAGACTGGTCAGCCACTCGATGACCTATCAGAATCTATCGGATTCCTCCGCTTTAACGAAGGGCCGCTTCCCAGTCAGGCACATACGCGCCCCGAACTTGGATGAGCGCAGTTGCCACCAAGGGGCTACCTAAATAGTCTCACTGCCAAACTCCTATGGCTAAGTGAAAGTGTTAAAGCATTATAGTCCGGTTTCTTGGCCCGCTGCGCTATCACCTCCTTTGTAGGACCAAGACGTTGGGTTAAGTGTGAAAATGCGTCTTCTGCGAGCACCCCCGCACTATGTGCGTGGGGGCTGAAGCCAACGACTGCCATCTTTCAGATTCTATATATATGTATATCTTAAAACGGCCGCACAGGAGGTGTTCCTAATACTTGGAGGCACAAGTATAAAAAAGGCCACTACAGTTTATCAAAATATTACTTTATAATTACATATGCTATCATAACATAGCATCTTTCGGGCACTGCGTCTCTATTACACGAGCGCCTTCAAGAACTTCCTGAAAATAGTGCTCGGAGGGTACTCGGCTTTTGTCCGAATCTCGGGACGCAACAACGGTGGTCTCCATCTCTGCCCAGTATGTCTTAACACGGGCAAGAGCCATCCTAACGCCCTCTATGCATGCTGACCTCTTCATTGCATTTATACACGGCACCGCGTCAAGGAATTGCTGCACCAAGCTGAAATAACTCTTCGGCTCCGATCTCCCCGGCCACAGGTGACCCATGACGTACTTCATGGCGAGTCCAGACAACCTATTCAGTTCGTCCCATTGAGCCAAACGATCATCCACTGCCAGTGGACGCTCTGGATTGTGAAACTGCGACCAGAAAAGCTTTTCCACTTCGCGATCTTTCTGATCTCGAAAGTGTTCGGTCGCATCAGCAGCACTCGCTGCCAAGTCCAGATAGGTATCCTCCACACTCCACATCCGGTCCAACGGAGCAAACTTCGGATCACAAAATTTCCTTCGCAGCATAAAGGGCTTTCCAGCCGCAATCTGTTCGGCCTGACGCAACTCCTCCTTCACAGCTCTCATCGCAGAGCGCGCGTCCTTGGCATTGGCAACGGCCTTCTCTAAGTCCGTCTGTTTCGCCTGGTCTTCTTTTTCAAGAAGTCTGCAACGGTCTGTAGCGCTTTTTAACTTTTCGGCCATCTCGGCCATCTCTTCCTTGCTTCGGCAATGAGCAGCCTGTTCGGCTCTCAGCTCTTCAAGGGCTTTCCTGGTGGCCGCATCACTTTCGCTGGCTTGTTCTTTAGCTCGGGCAAGTTCTGCCCTAAGACTCTCCACGGCGGCCGCACCATCTGCGTCAAGCACATACATCGTAAGACACAGGCATAAAACTGTTCTTACCTGATGCCGCCCGAGGAATTACATACCTTGAGCCTCATCAAGCCGCTTATCGACAAGCGTGATGTCGGCATCTGCCACGTCCAGTTGCCGCTTTAGTTCGGCAAAATCGTCAGTTCGGCTCGATTCCGGACACCCTGCCGCCTACATTCAAAGGCGACATCTTAGACCTGGGATTATGATCCTCCGTGTGCCGTCATTTCTTGACGACGCGCAGAGTCTCATGGGCTACTATCTACACAGGGCGCATCTTACTCATGCGCAACTGACAAAAGTATACATTATCTAATGTACCTCGAAACCCGTCAGTAAACTTTTGACGGCCTCATACAATCCGCTCTCTACGGATGAAATCCTTTCAATCACCGTGCCCATCAATGCGCGGTGCTCCTCTGAGATAGAAGCTCGCCCCAGCAGAATCTTTAGCTCCTCCAGCCGAGCACCAGACGGTGTCGGGCTCGTCCCATGACCTCTTCCGAAGGCCGGACACGGAGAACCTCGGGGGGGCGCATAGCCACCTTCCGCCCCTGCCAGATTTGGAGAAACCCTCCGCGACGACACCTCAGGGTCGCCCGCCTCGCTAGGCGGCACGGCAGGGGGAGGCGTCCCGCTCTCCATCATCTCCGGAAGGAGATCCCCCGAAGACGAGCTCTGCTGAGAAGGGCTGAGGTCCGAGCTACAAGATAAAGGCTTGGTTAATCTTCTCAGATATAAATCAAGGACTTCCCTCATCCCTCAAAAGGAAAATCTTTTCTCCACTTACGGCTCGCTGGAGGGCTGATCCCCTTGAGGGCGTAGTCCGGCCGAGGAACTCCCCGGCGTCGGACCCTCTGACGAGGATTTTCTCCCCCGTTTCGAGGCCATGGTTTCCGAGTCGTCAGAGGCGGCTCTCTTCTTCCCCTTAGGAGAGGAATTGTCGGTTCCTCCCTTCGGAGCAGCCTCCTTCAAGGAGGCCATAGCTTCCTTGTCCTCCCCCTCCAAAGGCATTATCTCCAGCATCCTGACCAGCACGGGATCCGGCCTGGTTTCAGGAAGGGGAGCTGGACACCTGATCAGCTTTGCCTTCGCTATCCACTCCTGTTTAAAAGGACGGCTCTTTTAGGGGCAAGTTTATGACAATTATACGGATAGAAGGTCCGGGCACAAGGTTGCTTACTTGAGTATCCGGGCGATTGCAGCTTAGGCCTGCGTCCTCGGTTAAATCCGGACACATCTCTTGTGATCCGAAGAACAGTCTAAATACCTCCGCGGGCGTTGCGCCCATAAAGTTCTGGAGAGCTCGCGGTCCCTCTGGATTAAACTCCCATAGGCGAAGGGGGCGACGTTTGCCGGGCAATATTCGGCGAATCAGCATGACCCGCGTCACCTTGACCAAGCTGAGGTCTCCTTCCAAGAGATCCTTAATTCGGCCCTGTAACAAGGGCACGTCTTTGGGCAAACCCCAATCTAACCCTCTGTTAACCCATGACGCTAGTCGTGGTGGGGGACCCGAGCGAAAGGCAGGAAGCACCACCCACTTGGCGCTCCGGGGAGCGGTGATATAAAACCACTCTCGTTGCCACAAGCCCAGCTCCTCTTGAAAAGAGCCCTCGGGCCATGGAGCATCAGCATTTTTGCTTATAACAACGCCTCCGCACTCTGCGTGCCGTCCCTTGATCATCTTCGGCTCCACTTTGAAAGTCTTGAGCCATAATCCGAAGTGAGGGGTAACACGGAGGAACGCTTCGCATACAACGATAAACAAGGAGATATGGAGGATGGACTCCAGAGCTAAGTCGTGGAATTCCAGCCCATAATAAAACAGCAGTCCCCTCACAAAGGGATCCATCGGGAAGCCTAACCCCCGAAGGAAGTGAGACACGAACACTACGCTCTCACCGGGCTGGGGACTGGGGATAGCCTGCCTTTGAGCAGGCAACCTGTGCGGAATTTCGGCGGCCAAGAACTTAGCCTCTCTCAACTTTAGCACGTCCTCCTCCGTGACGGAGGAGGGCATCCATCGGCCTTGAAGGTCGGAACCGGACATTGTCAAAGGTCTGAGGCGCCCGGAATCTGGAGCCTAGGGTGTTGGAACTCGAGGCGACGGGCGAACTTGTTTTGGGATTAGAGAAAAGGAGTAAGGCCCTGGTCTCTTTATAAGAGGTTGAATACCAGGAGCCCTCCCCGTAACTGTTTGGGACTCGCCTTTAATCGAGAAAACATGCTAACGGGCATGATTGGGTTACCCACGTCCGTATTGATGAGAATCCCGTAAAAGGGGGCACACGATCTCTGCTTTGACAAGACGTGCCAAGGAAACCGCCTCGCAAAACATGCTGAGGTGGAAAAGTGAAAACGATTCGAGTGAAGGACTTGGCTGTAGTGTGAAGATGCACTGCGGAATACATCAGCAGATTTGATTTGTGTTAATATTATTCTCTCTATGGCAATATGTGGAAGTTTATTTTGCAGAGCCGGACACTACTCTTGGTGTTTACAATCTTCTACGAAGGACTTGGAGGAGGAACCCGCCTTGCAATGCCGAAGACAATTTGCGCGCCGGACTCGTCGTCATTGAAGCCTGGTTCAGGGGCTACTGAGGGAGTCCTGGATTAGGGGGTGTTCGGGTAGCCGGACTATACCTTCAGCCGGACTCCTGGACTATGAAGATACAAGATTGAAGACTTCTTCCCGTGTCCGGATGGGACTTTCCTTGGCGTGGAAGGCAAGCTTGGCGGTGCGGATATTCAAGATCTCCTACCATTGTAACCGACTCTGTGTAACCCTAACCCTATCCGGTGTCTATATAAACCGGAGGGTTGTAGTCCATAGGCAATCAACTCCATATACAACAATCATACCGTAGGCTAGCTTCTAGGGTTTAGCCTCCTTGATCTCGTGGTAGATCTACTCTTGTACTACCCATATCATCAATATTAATCAAGCAGGACGTAGGGTTTTACCTCCATCAAGAGGGCCCGAACCTGGGTAAAACATCGTGTTCCCTGCCTCCTGTTACCATCCGGCCTAGACGCACAGTTCGGGACCCCCTACCCGAGATCCGCTGGTTTTGACACCAACATCAAGCCTCTAACCCTCCTTCCTAGCAAACCGTTGTTTGACTATGTTACCGCTTTTGCATAGCCCCTCTTATAGCGTTGCTAGTTGCAGGTGAAGTTGAAGTTTGTTCCATGTTGGAACATGGTTATGTTGGGATATCACAATATATTATTTTTTTAATTAATGCATCTATATACTTGGTAAAGGGTGGAAGGCTCGGCCTTATGCCTGGTGTTTTGTTCCACTCTTGCCGCCCTAGTTTCCGTCATACTGGTGTTATGTTCCTAGATTTTGCGTTCCTTACGCGGTTGGGTGTTATGGGAACCCCTTGACAATTCGCTTTGAATAAAACTCCTCCAGCAAGGCCCAACCTTGGCTTTACATTTGCCTAACAACCTATCACCCTTCCCTTGGGTCGGCCAACCCGAGGGTCATCTTTATTTTAACCCCCCTGGGCCAGTGCTTCTCTAAGTGTCGGCCCGAACTGGGCGATGTCCGGCGCCCCCTGGGCAACCAGGGTCTATGCCAACCCGACGTCTTGCCCATCCGATGTGCCCTGAGAACGAGATATGTGCAGCTCCTATCGGGATTTGTCGGCACATTCGGGCGGTCTTGCTGGTCTTGTTTTACCATTGTCGAAATGTCTTGTAATCGGGATTCCGAGACTGATCGGGTCTTCCCGGGAGAAGGAATATCCTTCATTGACCATGAGAGCTTGTGATGGGCTAAGTTGGGACACCCCTGCAGGGTATAAACTTTCGAGAGCCGTGCCCACAGTTATGTGGCAGATGGGAATTTGTTAATATCCGGTTGTAGAGAACTTGACACTTAACTTAATTAAAATGAATCAACCGTGTGTGTAGCCATGATGGTCTCTTCTCGGCGGAGTCCGGGAAGTGAACATGGTTCTTGTGTTATTATTGTGCGTAAGTAGTTTCAGAATCACTTCTAGTTTATGATCGTTGCGTTGCTTCTCTTCTCGCTCTTATTTGCGCATGTTAGCCACCATATATGCTTAGTGCTTGCTGTAGCTCCACCTCACTACCTTCTCCTACCCATAAGCTTAAATACTCTTGATCTCGCGGGTGTGAGATTGTTGAGTCCTCATGGCTCACAGATACTTCCAAACAGTTGAAGGTGCCGTTGATACCAGTGCAGGTGGCGCAACCCAGCTCAAGTGGGAGCTCGATGAAGATCTTGATCGTTGTGTTGTGTCTTTCCGGTTGATCAGTAGTGGTGCCCAGTTGGGGCGATCGGGGATCTAGCATTTGGGGTTGTCTTCTTTTATTTTGATTATGTAGTCAGACCTTGATTGTATTCTGGTTGATGTATGTTTAACTTGTATTGTGTGAAGTGGCGATTATAAGCCAACTCTTTATCCCTTTCTTATTCAGTACATGGGATTGTGTGAAGATTACCCCTCTTGCGACAAACCTACCATGCGGCTATGCCTCTAAGTCGTGCCCCGACACGTGGGAGATATAGCCGTATTGTGGGTGTTACACCTATACAATATACTATTGTATTGGTTGTGTTGGGGACACAAGAGACTCTTTGTTATTTGGTTGCAGGGTTGTTAGAGAGAGACCATCTTCATCTTACGCCTCCCACGGATTGATAAACCTTAGGTCATCCACTTAAGGGAAAATTTCTACTGTCCTACAAAACTCTGCACTAGGAGGATCAACACGAGTCTACAAGAAGAAGGTTGTGTAGTAGACATCAAGCTCTTTTCTGGCGCCATTGCCGGAGAGGTGAGTGCTTGAAGGTATATCTTTGGATCTTGCAATCGAATCTTTTAGTTTCTTGTTTTATCACTAGTTTAGTCTATAAAAGAACACTACAAAAAATGGAATTGAGGTTGCCTCATATGCTTCATCTTTTTAATGTCTTTCGTGAAAATGATGGAAAGGAAAATTGTGCTCAAGTGTTAGAAGAAGGAGTTAATAAAATGTTTGGCACTAAATCTTTGAGTGATGAGCATGATTGTAATGTTATTTGTATGAATTCTTTGAATATCCATGATGCTAATGATATGCAAAGCCATAAGCTTGGGGATGCTATGTTTGATGAAGATGATATTTTTAGTCCCTCAAGTTTTGATGAGAAAATTTATTATGATGAAAGCATGCCTCCTATTTATGATGATTATGTTGATGAAAGTGGGTTTAGAAGAGTGTCAACTCTAGGTAGTAATGATGCCAGTATTTTGGAGGGTGTTGATTCTTATTTTAATAATAAAAGTGGATTTGGAGAGGTCATGACTTTATTTAGTGATGAATCCACTATTTTGGAAGAGGTTTCAATTGACTATGATAAAAAAGTTCCTATCTGTGATGATTATTGTGATGACATGCATGTTATAAAGAGTAATGAAATGATATCCATGAAACTTGTCATGCTCAAATTGATTATGTGAATCAAGTATCTCATGATAGTTATTTTCTTGAGTTTGCTCCCACTATTATGAATAAGAATATATTTGCTTATGTGGAGAGTAGTAAAATTTCTATGCTTATGAATCATGAAAATATTGCTTTATGTGATAGCTATATTGTTGAGTTTATTCATGATGCTACTAAAAATTACTATGAGAGGGGAACATATGCTTTTACATATTGCAATAATATCAAGTTTCCTCTCTATGTGTTGAAAATCTTGAAGTTTTGCTTGTTTTGCCTTCCTATGCTAGTTGATTCTTGCTCCCATAAGTTATTTTCTCACAAAATCCCTATGCATAGGAAGTGGGTTAGGCTTAAATGTGCTAGTCATATGCTTCATGATGCTCTTTTTGTGTTTCAATTATTATCTTTTATGTGAGCATCATTCACATCATCATGCCTAACTAAAAAGGCATTAAAAAGCCGTTGTTGGGAGACAACCCAATATTTACCCTACTATATTTGTGTGTTAACATGATTAAGCTATTATAGTAATAATGTTTTATAGCTTTTGTTTCAATAAAGTGCCAAGTAAAGCCTTTGGGATAGTGTGGATGATAGTTGACTTGATTTTGTGCAAAAACAGAAACATTTGCTTGCAGTAACATAATTTTTTTAATTCGCTGGAGCATGATAAAATTCTGAATTTTTTTATGCATGATTTATATACAAATTGCCTATATTGTCCTAATTTTTTAGATTTTTTGGAGTAACAGAAGTATGGTTGTTGTTCAGATCATTAAAGATTGTTCTGTTTTTGACAGATTCTGTTTTCAATGCATAGTTTGCTTGTTCTACTGTTTCCATAGCTTATATTGAGTGATATAATTTGTGGAAATGATAAGGTACAGTAGGCATTGTGTGAGAACAATTATGAATCGTGTCTTTGACGGTACCCAAGTGAACGATTTGCTTTATTATACTAACGCATCTCACGAAGTTCCGTTAAGTTTTGTGTGATTGAAGTTTTCAAGTTTTAGGTGAGATATTGATATGAGGAGAATAAGGTGTGGCAAGAACCTGAGCTTGGGGATGCCTAAGGCGCGCCTTGGGGTTGTGCTACCCTTGGAGCCCCCCTCTGGTACTTCTTTGGCCCATATGGTGTCTTCTGGTCCAGAAAAATTCTCCAAAAAGTTTCGCTGCGTTTGGACTCCGTTTGGTATTGGTTTTTTGCGATATAAAAAATAAGCAAAAACAGCAACTGGGCACTATGTCAATAGGTTAGTCCCAAAAAATGATATAAAGTTTCTAGAAAATGATTATAAAACATCGAAGAATGATAATATAACAGCATGGAACAAGCAAAAATTATAGATACGTTGGAGACTTATCAGTGTACCTTTATCATATTACAAAAACCTAAATTCCTTTGCTGCGGGTTTTTGTATTTTATTGTGTTTTGCAATTTATCCATCTACCTATACAAGATTTGATCCTTGCAAGTAACGACTTCAAGATGATTGACAACCCTCTTGTCCGCGTTGGACGCAAGTATTTGCTTTTGTGTGTGCAGGTGTTGTTCATGAGGCTTTGCATGATTCTTCTATTGGTTCGATAAACCTTGGTTGTCACTTAGAAAAATACTTATCTCTATTGTACTGTATCTCCCCTCCTCTTCGAGAAAAATCACAATGCAACTCACAAGTAGTAACAGCCCCGTGATCGCTAGCTAGCTAGCTCCGCCCTATCGTAACTGCTTTGCTACTGGCTAGCCTGCTACTCCACTCGATCGCTAGCTAGCTAGCCCCAGCCAATCACCGCTACTTCGCTGCTACCTCCGATCGCTGCTACTGCTGCTACCTCTGATTACTGTTGCTACCGCGGATCACCACCCAATTGCCAGCTCTAACTGCAGCCGCTGATCGCTACTGCCGCCGCCTAACCACACTCGCCAGCTACTGCTACCGATGAAAGATGCTTCTTGCCCCGCTCGCGCCGCTGCCGCTTGTTCCTCGAGCCGCGCTGCCTCTCTCGTCACACCATCGTTGCCGCTTCAACACTCTCCCCACCATGACCTCCATCTTCCCTATCCTCCTCCTTTAGTCACCTCCATTGCCACCGGATTTTCCCCCGAAGCTCCTTCCTCATCGGCGCCTTCGCCGCCGTGGCAGCAGCCCACCCTGTTGTGGAGTGGGGCGGCCGCTTTGTCAGTGCCGCACATAGGGGTGGGCATTCGGTTGATTTGGTTAATTCGGTTCGGTTTATTCGGTTTTTTAAAATTTCATTTTATGTAAACTCTCCATCAAAATTATCAAAGAAAACATAACAATCGAACCTTACTTAGCAAAAAAATATTGGTTTGGTTTATCCGGTTAACCAAAAAATTGAAGTTCATAAACACATCTATTGAACTAGCCTGTCACGGGCAGTAATTTTCACACTAGTAGTTTGCGAGTATTGGGATTCTCCCACTACCAGTGTTTTTTTACAGGAATTCTCCCATTACCAGTGTATTTGCTACTCCTTCCGTCTGGTGAAGAATGTACATCTAGCTTCAAAATTTGTCTACAAAAATGTGTACTTTTATCTTTCATTGTACTTTAAAGTAGAAAAAATATTTCTTTCTCGTCACACGGAAATCAAGACCAAATGCAATATACACATGGTCTTCTTAATTTGTACATGCACTTAGCTCATTGGAGGTTGGATAATTAAAGAGGAGAGAGATGGTGACTTACACCTTTCTAATGCATTTTTTATTTAACTTCATAATTTGTCCTAAAATTTCTAAATGTACACTCTTCATCGGACGAAAAAAGTATTGTACACTCTTCACCGGACGGAAGAAGTATAAAGGAATGCACGAGCATGTCAAGTCATGAGATATGAGTAACGGCTTGATTACTACTTAGTTTGCATGCAACCAAGTAGTAAAATAATTACCTTGGAAGAATAAACAATAATATATTATGGAGATATCATATTAATGAAAAAATATCGTAGGACAATTATTCTACGGTTTCGGGGTCAAAGAAAATATTGTGGAGTAAGGATTATACATCAACGCCCAGACCTACTCAGATAATCAACCGGCATGCAAATCAAATGACACTCTTAGACAAAGAACGTGCAGATCAAACCTTGAAGGCAGGCTTAGGTCGCATAATTTGAAGGTTGTAGGCGTGAGCGCCCGGCCTAAGGTACGAGCGCCGCCGGTCGTCCCTCACCTAACATTGAACTTGAGCCGCGGCGGTGGTTAGGTCAATGAGAAACATAGACGTCTGGCTCCTTTTTCATTTTGAGCGACGTCTGGCTTACTGACAGAGCCTGGTATTCGATGATTGGGCCGACTTTGTACTAAATTAAACGAGGTGTTGCAAGTTAGTATTTCTGGTTGTTCGGTTTATACGGTTTCTCAACTCAGGAAACCAGTGCCACAGCCGAACACCGGACTATGCACATTTTCCAAACCACACCGATTCACCGAACACCAAAATAACCAATAATTCACTTTAAACGGTTCAGTTCGGTGTCGCTTTTCGGTTTTCGGTGTTAAAGTGCCCACCCCTAGCCGCACACACTGGCCCTTGGGTCCCATCTTCCATGGCCCCCATCCGGCGGGCTACACAACTTTCTTCATGGCACCACCACCTTACAGCCCGCCATCGGGACTTGCTGGCTACACCTCCATCTCGCCAGGTCACCCGGCGTCATCTCTATGGAATCCCATGCTACTGATGGCACTCCAAACCGCCCCCATTGAGCTCGTCTGGTGTCGGTGGTGACTGATTCATGGGCACTGGCGTGGCCGCTCACGTTGCGTCCCACCCCGGTCACTTGTCATCTTCTTACCCCAGTTCCATCACTTCACAAATCACCGTGAGTGATGGTTCCTCTCTCCCTATTACACATGTTAGCTCCATTCTGTTTCCCTCTAACTTCACACCCTTATCTCTACATAACATTATCGTGGTCTCTGTCCATTCCTTTACTCGTGACAATACTGTCTCTGTGGAGTTTGACAAAGTTGGTTTCTCTATTAAGGATGAGTGCACTCGGATGATTCTGCACCGATGTGATAGTCTGGGCGATCTCTACCCCGTCTAGCCATCATCATCTTCCACTGTTGGACCGGTCGCCCTCGCCGCCGGGGTTGACCTTTGGCATGTATGCCTTGGCCATCTCGGCTCCTCTGCACTTCGTAGAATCATGCAATGCTTTTTCTTTCTCTTGTGATAAAACAGATATCCACACTCTTCATGCCAGCCGTGTCGGCAAGCACGTTCATCTTCCATTTAGTTTGTCTTCCACAGTTGCGTCTTGTTTGTTCCAGTTAATTCATAGTGATGTATGTTCACCTATTCCAAGTAATTGCGATTATCTTTATTATCTTGTGATCTTGGATGATTATTCCCATTTTGTGTGGACCTTTCCTTTCGGCTAAAAATCCGATGTTCCATCTATACTCACCATGTTTTTTCTTATGTGTCTACACAATTTAGGAGGGATGTCCATTCATCCTTTGCAAACTGACAATGGAAAGGAGTCCAACAACCTTACCATCTGCACTCTTCTTGCATCCCATGGCACCATCTTCCGGCTCACGTGTCCTTACACCTTGCCACGAAATGGTAGTATCAAACGTATGGTTCGCTTAATGACTGTGTCCAAACTCTCCTGTTTCATGCTCATGCTCCACCTTTCTTTTAGCCCGATGGACTCACCACAACAACCCTTCTCATTAATATTCGACCTTTCCATGTTTGAAGAAACTATACACCACATCACCTTCTCTTCAGCTCGCCACTATCTTATGATGATCTCTGGATCTTCGGTTGTTTGTGCTACCCCAGCATCGCCACCACCACTCCACATAAGCTCGCCCATGGTCCTTGCCCTGCATTTTTCTTGGCTACCCATCAAACATGAAGGGCTATAGCTGCTATGATCCGGTGTCTCACCGGGTTATCACGTCACGGCATGTTTATTTTGACGATATGAACTTTCCTTTTTAGCACCTTAACAGGAGCACCTCGCCGCCGCCGTCATCTTTGGTGGCACCTTGCCCCGCCACTGGCCGTTCCTAGGCCGATCCCGACGCCACACGCTATCATGACCCACACGTCATGGCTGCTTCACCGGCTCCTCAAGCCGCTTCGTTAGTCGCCTTGCCGTCGGCTGCTTCTTCGGCCACTTCGAAGCCGGCCACGCCGGCTAGTTCTTCGGCCACCTCGATGCCGACCATGATAGTTGGTTCTTCGGCCACCTCAATGCCGACCATGCCAGCTGCTTCTCCGACTACCTCGCCGTTGGCTACGCCGACCGCCTCGATATCAGCTGCTTCTCCGACTGTCTCCATGTCGGCCTCGCCAGCTGGTTCACCGGTTGCCATGACTGAAAGTGCTAGTGATCGACTAGAGGGGGGTGAATAGGTGATTTTTATGAACGTCTTCAATACATGGAAGTTTCGGAAACAAACGATAGAAATAAACCTACTACCATGCAGCGAAAGGTAGACTACACTAAGCAAGCCATAGTCAAGTATTTAATGAAATGAAAGCACAAAGACTATTAGCAGCTAGGCAGTATAGATCAGGATGGAAGATAGTATGAAGCCAATCAGAACAAGCAGTCACACAGTGAAGACAAATAAATAATGCAAACAGGCAATGACTTCACAAGGACCAATCAGCAAATAAAGAGATGGGGAGGATGGAACCAGTGGCTCGTTGAAGACAATGATTTGTTGGACCAGTTCCAGTTGCTGTGACAACTGTACGTCTGGTTAGGGAGGCTGAGATTCAACTCAAAAGACCGCGTCTTCACCTTATTCCCCTTGAGCTAAGGACACACAGTCCTCACCCAATCACGGTGGTAAGTCTTCAAGGTAGACTTCCAAACCTTCACAGACTTCGTTCACCGGCAATCCACAATGACTCTTGGATGCTCAGAACGCGATGCCTAACCGGCTGGAGGATTCACAGTCCTCAAGTGTAATAAGTCTTCAGATCACACAGGCAGGAAGACTTCAGTGATGCCTGACACTCTTTGGCTCTGGGTGTTTAGGGCTTTGTCCTCGCAAGGAATTCTCTCTCAAAGGCTTCGAGGTGGGTTGCTCTCAAACGACAAAAGCCGTACACTAACTCTAAGCAGCCAACCGTTTATGGTTGTAGGGGGTGGGCTATTTATAGCCACTAGGCAACCCGACCTGATTTGTCCGAAATGACCCTGGGTCGCTAAGGAACTGACACGTGTTCCAACGGTCAGATTTCAAACACACACGACAACTTTACTTGGGCTACAAGCAAAGCTGACTTATCCAGCTCTGGATAAGATTTGCTCTCATTGTCTTCGCTCAAAGACATAGGATTTTGGTTAAGCATCACTTCAGTCACTCTGACTGGTTCACTTAGACCCCACTTAACAGTACGGTGGTTCTTATGACTCAACAAAGAAGAAAACGAAACAACGAAACAACTAAGTCTTCGTGGTCCATAGTCTTCACGCGATGTCTTCTCTTGTCATAGTCTTCAATGTGAATGTATTCACATCCCACCTTTGACTTCAATGTCTTCATACATTTTTAGGGGTCATCTCTGGTAGGAAAACCAAATCAATGAGGGACTTCTACCTGTGTTATCCTGCAATTCTCACAAACACATTAGTCCCTCAACCGGGTTTGTCGTCAATACTCCAAAACCAACTAGGGGTGGCACTAGATGCACTTACAATCTCCCCCTTTTTGGTGATTGATGACAAACTGGTTGAAGTTTTCAAGGGGGGGGGTAAAATATGTGAAATTGTAAAGGATAGGGTATTGTCTTCATAAATGGCAAGGCTCCCCCTGAAGATGTGCATATAAGTGATTTGCTTTTGGAATGCAAATGCACATGGCAGGTTGTACTTGTGGAGATCCTCTTCAACTTATGATGACAATTCATCATGCATGATTTGATATAACGAAGATAATGATATGCATAATGAAAAATGGACGTATGCAAAATGACCTAAGTGCGGAAATTATCATCGCACATGCGGAATTTATCATCGCATCACAGAATAGCAAATAAGTAGCAGACGACCATCGAGTTTGAGTGTTACAACTCAAAGAACCAAACGTATCAAAAAGCGAGAGTTGTAAGCACTTGGCGAAAGTAGCAAAAAGTAAAGCAACCACCCATATGGACCCGCTTGAAGACTATCAACTCATATGCTTCTCCCCCTTTTGTCAGTAAGGACCAAAAAGGTTTGAAGACATAGAGCGCTTACTCGTTCCCATGAGGTGCAGGCGAAGCAGCAAGGTCGTTGTTGAGGTTCGGTGGTGCAGAAGAACTTGGTGCGGTGTCGACACGCGCTGAAGTTGGAGGAGGTGAAGTGGCATCATCTTGGTCATCGATGACTCTGGCATTCACTGTCGCAGCTGAGGACGAATAGTCAGAGTCTTCAAGTGAGGGAGTCCGACGTAAGTGAGCATTCCTTGGAGGAGTTGAGTCAAACTTGAATCTTTCTGTGAAGCCATCGTCTTGCAGATCAGCTTCAGTACTAAGTAAGGTCAAACTCTTCCAAGACCTCTGACAGGTTTCATGTGTAACAAAGGCATTCTTGATGGCAAGATTGCGAATGCGATTAACATCCACCAAGAGGCTTTGCATCTGACGCTTAAGCCAGTTGTGATGCTTATCCTGTTTCTGATGTAGCGCAACGAGAAGCTCTCGGTCATTGAGAACACGAGATCGCTTTCGAGGCCTTTGAGTAATGGTGCTTTCAGTGGCGTCAGTTTGAGCGCGAGGGGCACGTGTGTTACCAGCCAAGGGATAAACACGAGAGACTGCCTGAACTCCTTCAATGGGCTGGGTGAAGCTCTGACGATCAGCGTTGTGAAGATAAATCGGATCCTTAGCAGGCTCTAGGTAAATGGCTTCAATAGACAGATCAACCTTTGGCAAGAATACAAGATGATTGCGCGCAGATGGCTGATAGTTGAAGGCAGAGTGAAGCTTGATAAGACGCATTACCCATGGAGCATAGAACTTCAAACCAAAAATGTCAGAGCCAGATGCAGCCAACTGCCTGATGAAGAAGTCTTGAGCATTGAAGCTGATGCCATTGAAGATATAGAAAACCAAAGTCTTCATTGTTCCTTCAAGCTTCGCTGCAGACAAATGTCCTTTGACAGGCCATAGAGCTTTTCTAATGATGTGGTAAATGGTGCAAGGCAGATACTCTAGGTCTTCAACAAAGAATTCAGATGGGTATTCAGCGTCGTGAGGCAAAGGCTTCATCATGCTCAGCATTTGGCTCATGTTGGGTTCTGGCTTCTGAAAGATGCTCTGCAAAGTATTCTGGTGTTGTTGACAACCTGGTTCATAGTATTCACCAGGAGTGGGCAGGCCTGTGAGCTCAATGATATCAAGAGCTTTGTCTTCATGATGGACATTGCATGTCATCCACTCAAGGACCCAAGTCTTTGGATCCCTGTTGTAGCCTCGAATGTGAAGAGTTGCATAGAACTGTAATAGAAGCTCTTCTTCCAGTGTTCCTTGTCCGTGACAAACTGCAGGAGTCCAGCATCTCTGAAGCAATCCAACGCTTCTTCTAGACAAGGCAGGCCAGCTATAGCTTCAGTGTCGAGACGCATATGTGGAAATATGCGCCCTTGATTGCATAAGGCGCATGAATAGTAGCTGCGCTGCTGATAGCTCCAGAACCGATCCGATGAAATGCGAGGTTTGGAGTAAGGGTTCTTGTCGTTGTCGAAGAAGGTGTTATGTGCCACGAAGCCATTCACATTGAAGACCCCAGGAGAGGTTGCAGTGCCTGGGAATCTTGGAAGTCTTGGCTTGGGCTTCTGGACTGGAGGCCTGTGCTCGACATGATAGTCAAATTATGGACCCGCAGCAGGTGGAGGAACCAGAATGGGCCATCGGACCATAACAGGCTGACCACGATCATATGCCAGCTCAATAGTATGAGGTCTTGGAGGGGGTACAGGAGCATTGGCATTGTCGTTGACATGGGCTTCAGGGGCCACATTGGCTTCAGGTGCTTCAATATTGGCTTCGGGGGCATTCTCTTCTGGCACCACATAAGCTTCAGGCGCCTCATTAGCTTCAGCCATGACAACGTCATTGGCTTTAGTGTTGATGTTGGTGGCCGCCTTAGTATTGTTAACCTCCACGTCAGGAGCTGGAGGGTCGGACACGTTCTCTTCGAGAACAACATCTTGGTGGACTGGGGAAATTTCAACTCATTCTTCTTCAACTCTTCTTTATCATCGGCTGATGCAGCCGGAATATCTTCAGCTGTTTTGGCTTCAGACTCAGAGACGTTCACAGTTGGACTGGCTTCTGGGAACACTTGACGTGAAGTAGATCTGTGGTGCACTTCTCCTTCTGGAACGCTGGGACGAGTGACTTGGGTCCTTGGTCCTTTGCGAAGCCTGCGTAACGCTGGCGATGCCTGTGGAGATGGAGTTGGCTGGGCCTCAAAGTCATCATCATCTTGCACTGGTGAGGTGACTTGTGGTTGGGGAGAACTGGGGGTGTCTTGTTGTGGGTGATCAGCCCACGATGCATCCTGAGCAGTTGGCGCTAGAGGACAACCAATGCTGATGAACTCGCTGTGCGTGAGCATAGGCGATGATACCAAATTTTGCTCAATCTGAGGAAGAACTTCATCATCTTCAACATTGTCGTGAGGACCAATGTCTTCAGCTGCGGTGGGGACAACAGCTAGATTGTCTTCAGCTTCAGGAGCCTCTATGGAAGCAGGCTCATGAACTATCAACTGGCGCTCTCGATGTTCAGACGCAGGACGAGCCACTGAGATTGGCTCGACATCAAGTGGCTCTGTGGGAGCAGCCCGATCTTTCTTGGTTTTGCGCTTCTTGGTGGGTGGGGCAGGATCAGTGGTGTTCTTGGTCTTGCGCTTCCTGGCCTTGGCTTCAGTTGTCCTTGTCTTCTGAAGCTCTGAAGCCACTATGGGGACCTTAGGCTTCACGCCTGTCATGCTGGCTGGGAAGACAATTCGAGATTCTTCCTGCCTTGATGCTTCGGGTTCTGCCACAGCTGGCTTCTTCTTCTTCTTGGCAGCCATTCGGGGGTCGATGCCTGGTCGCCCCAAGGCCTTGCGCTTTTCAGCTTCATTGTATCCTTGAACACATTTATCAGCAAGATTCTTCATGCGCTCATGAGAACCTTTTGCTTCTTCGCGTTTCTTGTGGAATGCTTCCTTGAGCTCATGCATCATGACCTTGAAGTTCTGAATGTCTTCAATATTGAGATTGGCCATGTGCTTCTTGAACTGTGCCTTTTCATAATCAATCTTATGCTTCAGCTCAACAATTATCTGAGCTAGAGCCAGCTGGGGAGCAATGGCTCCATGGAAGGCGACGCTGAGGCCAATTGGAAGCTAAAGATCATCAAAGCTGACATCTGAGTTGTCAAACCACTCATCAATAAACTTGTTTAAAATTTACACATCAAAAAGAGGAAGATCATTGAAGATTCCGGCCTCTTGCTTGCTCTTGATCAACTGCTCAAGAGCGTCATCGCCAAGATCGTCGTCACTGGACAGATCAATGGCGGCATTCTCGCTTCTCAAAACTGCAGCAGGGGTCAGTGCTTGACCAGTGGGTTGCATGGGCTTTTTCGACTGGGCAGGCTTGGAGATGTGTGAGAGATCTCCAGACTGCACACTGGCTTCAGGAGGTGCAGTGACCAGATGTTGGGGAACATAGTAATTTCAAAAAAATCCTACGCACACGCAAGATCATGGTGATGCATAGCAATGAGAGGGGAGAGTGTTGTCTACGTACCCTCATAGACCGGCAACGGAAGCGTTGACACAACGTAGAGGAAGTAGTCGTACGTCTTCCCGATCCGACCGATCCAAGTACCGAACGTACGGCACCTCCGAGTTCTGCACACGTTCAGCTCGATGACGTCCCGCGAACTCTGATCCAGCAGAGCTTCACCGGAGAGTTCCGTCAGCACGACGGCGTGGTGACGGTGATGATGTTGCTACCAATGCAGGGCTTCGCCTAAGCACCGCTACGATATGACCGAGGTGGAATATGGTGGAGGGGGGCACCGCACACGGCTGGGAGAGATCAACTGATCAACTTGTGTGTCTAGAGGTGCCCCCCTGCCCCTGTATATAAAGGAGCAAGGGGGAGGCCGGCCGGCCCTCTATGGGCGCGCCAGGAGGAGGAGTCCTCCTCCTAGTAGGAGTAGGACTCCCCTTTCCTACTCCTACTAGGAGGAGGAAAGGAAGGAGGAGAAGGAGAAGGAAGGAGAAGGAGGAGAAGGAGGAAAGGGGAGCCGGCCCCCTAGTCCAATTCGGTTTGGGCTAGGGGGGCCGCGCGCCCTGCCTCCTCTCTTCCACCACTTGGCCCATGAGGTCCATTACTTCTTCCTCGTATTCCCGTAACTCCTCGGTACCCTCGAAAATACTCGAATCACTCGGAACCTTTCACATGTCCGAATATAGTCGTCCAATATATCGATCTTTACGTCTCGACCATTTCGAGACTCCTCGTCATGTCCCCGATCTCATCCGGGACTCCGAACTACCTTCGGTACATCAAATCACATAAACTCATAATACAATCATCACCGAAACTTTAAGCATGCGGACCCTACGGGTTCGAGAACTATGTAGACATGACCGAAACACGTCTCCGGTCAATAACCAATAGCGGAACCTGGATGCTCATATTGGCTCCTACATATTCTATGAAAATCTTTATCGGTCAGACCGTATAACAACATACGTTGTTCCCTTTGTCATCGGTATGTTAATTGCCCGAGATTCGATCGTCGGTATCTCAATACCTAGTTGTTACCGGCAAGTCTCTTTACTCGTTCCGTAATACATCATCCCGCAACTAACTCATTAGTTGCAATGCTTGCAAGGCTTATAGTGATGTGCATTACCGAGTGGGCCCAGAGATACCTCTCCGACAATCGGAGTGACAAATCCTAATCTCGAAATACGCCAACCCAACAAGTACCTTCGGAGACACCTGTAGAGCACCTTTATAATCACCCATTTACGTTGTGACGTTTGGTAGCACACAAAGTGTTCCTCCGGTAAACGGGAGTTGCATAATCTCATAGTCATAGGAACATGTATAAGTCATGAAGAAAGCAATAGCAATAAACTAAACGATCAAGTGCTATGCTAACGGAATGGGTCAAGTAAATCACATCATGCTCCTAATGATGTGATCCCGTTAATCAAATGACAACTCTTTGTCTATGGCTAGGAAACATAACCATCTTTGATCAACGAGCTAGTCAAGTAGAGGCATACTAGTGACACTCTATTTGTTTATGTATTCACACATGTATCATGTTTCCGGTTAATACAATTCTAGCATGAATAATAAACATTTATCATGATATAAGGAAATAAATAATAACTTTATTATTGCCTCTAGGGCATATTTCCTTCAGTCTCCCACTTGCACTAGAGTCAATAATCTAGATTACACAGTAATGATTCTAACACACATGGAGCCTTGGTGCTGATCATGTTTTGCTCGTGGAAGAGGCTTAGTCAGCGGGTCTGCAACATTTAGATCCGTATGTATCTTGCAAATTTCTATGTCTCCCACTTGGACTAAATCCCGAATGGAATTGAAGCGTCTCTTGATGTGCTTGGTTCTCTTGTGAAATCTGGATTCCTTCGCCAAGGCAATTGCACCAGTATTGTCACAAAAGATTTTCATTGGACCCGATGCACTAGGTATGACACCTAGATCGGATATGAACTCCTTCATCCAGACTCCTTCATTTGCTGCTTCCGAAGTAGCTATGTACTCCGCTTCACATGTACATCCCGCCACGACGCTTTGTTTAGAACTGCACCAACTGACAGCTCCACCGTTCAATATAAACACGTATCCGGTTTGCGATTTAGAATCGTCCAGATCAGTGTCAAAGCTTGCATCAACGTAACCATTTACGATGAGCTCTTTGTCACCTCCATATATGAGAAACATATCCTTAGTCCTTTTTCAGGTACTTCAGGATGTTCTTGACCGCTGTCCAGTGATCCATTCTAGGATTACTTTGGTACCTCCCTGCTAGACTTATAGCAAGGCACACATCAGGTCTGGTACACAACATTGCATACATGATAGAGCCTATGGCTGAAGCATAGGGAACATCTTTCATTTTCTCTCTATCTTCTGCGGTGGTCGAACATTGAGTCTTACTCAACTTCACACCTTGTAACACAGGCAAGAACCCTTTCTTTGCCTGATCCATTTTGAAATTCTTCGAAACTTTGTCAAGGTATGTACTTTGTGAAAGTCCAATTAAGCGTCTTGATCTATCTCTATAGATCTTAATGCCCAATATGTAAGCAGCTTCACCGAGGTCTTTCATCGAAAAACTCTTATTCAAATATCCCTTTATGCAATCCAGAAATTCTATATCATTTCCAATCAATAATATGTCATCCACATATAATATCAGAAATGCTACAGAGCTCCCACTCACTTTCTTGTAAATACAGACTTCTCCAAAAGTCTGTACAAAACCAAATGCTTTGATCACACTATCAAAGCATTTATTCCAACTCCGAGAGGCTTGCACCAGTCCATAAATGGATCGTTGGAGCTTGCACACTTTATTAGCTCCCTTTGGATCGATAAAACCTTCTGGCTGCATCATATACAACTCTTCTTCCAGAAATCCATTCAGGAATGCAGTTTTAACATCCATTTGCCAAATTTCATAATCATAAAATGCGACAATTGCTAACATGATTCAGACAGACTTAAGCATCGCTACAGGTGAGAAGGTCTCATCATAGTCAATCCCTTGAACTTGTCGAAAACCTTTTGCAACAAGTCGAGCTTTGTAGACAGTAACATTACTGTCAGCGTCAGTCTTCTTCTTGAAGATCCATTTATTCTCAATTGCTTGCCGATCAACGGGCAAGTCAACCAAAGTCCACGCTTTGTTCTCATACATGGATCCCATCTTAGATTTCATGGCTTCTAGCCATTTTGCGGAATCTGGGCTCACCATCGCTTCTTCATAGTTCGTAGGTTCATCATGATCTAGTAGCATGACTTCCAGAACAGGATTACCGTACCACTCTACTGCGGATCTTATTCTGGTTGATCTACGAGGTTCGGTAGTAACTTGATCCGAAGTTTCATGATCATTATCATTAGCTTCCTCACTAATTGGTGTAGGTGTCACGGAAACCGGTTTCTGTGATGTACTACTTTCCAATAAGGGAGCAGGTACAGTTACCTCATCGAGTTCTACTTTCCTCCCACTCACTTCTTTCGAGAGAAACTCCTTCTCTAGAAAGGATCCATTCTTAGCAACGAAAGTCTTGCCTTCGGATCTGTGATAGAAGGTGTACCCAACAGTTTCCTTTGGGTATCCTATGAAGACACATTTCTCCGATTTGGGTTCGAGCTTATCAGGTTGAAGCTTTTTCACATAGGCATCGCAGCCCCAAACTTTCAGAAACGACAACTTTGGTTTCTTGCCAAACCATAGTTCATAA
Organism: Triticum urartu; assembly: GCF_003073215.2. Taxonomy (NCBI): domain Eukaryota; kingdom Viridiplantae; phylum Streptophyta; class Magnoliopsida; order Poales; family Poaceae; genus Triticum; species Triticum urartu. The sequence continues at coordinate 269,584,775 of NC_053028.1, forward strand.
GGCGTCATCTCAACGGATTTCGATGGTGCCCTATTTAACGTGAATGCATCCATCTCTAAAGCATAACCCCAAAACGATAGCGGTAAATCTGTAAGAGACATCATAGATCGTACCATATATAGTAAAGTACGATTACGACGTTCGGACACACCATTACGCTGTGGTGTTCCCGGTGGCGTGAGTTGCGAAACTATTCCGCATTGTTTTAAATGTAGACCAAACTCGTAACTCAAATATTCTCCTCCACGATCAGATCGTAAAAACTTTATTTTCTTGTTACGATGATTTTCAACTTTACTCTGAAATTCTTTGAACTTTTCAAAGTTTCAGACTTATGTTTCATTAAGTAGATATACCCATATCTACTTAAATCATCTGTGAAGGTGAGAAAATAACGATATCCGCCACGAGCCTCGATATTCATCAGACCACATACATCTGTATGTATGATTTCCAACAAATCCGTTGCTTTCTCCATAGTACCGGAGAACGGCATTTTGGTCATCTTGCCCATGAGGCACGGTTGGCAAGTACCAAGTGATTCATAATCAAGTGATTCCAAAAGTCCATCAGTATGGAGTTTCTTCATGCGCTTTACACCGATATGACCTAAACGGCAGTGCCACAAATAAGTTGCACTATCATTATCAACTCTGCATCTTTTGGTTTCAACATTATGAATATGTGTATCACTACTATCGAGATTCATCAAAAATAGACCACTCTTCAAGGGTGCATGACCATAAAAGATATTACTCATATAAATAGAACAACCATTATTCTCTGATTTAAATGAATAACCGTCTCGCATCAAACAAGATATAGATATAATGTTCATGCTCAACGCTGGCACCAAATAACAATTATTTAGGTCTAAAACTAATCCCGAAGGTAGATGCAGAGGTAGCGTGCCGACCGCGATTACATCGACTTTGGAACCATTTCCCACGCGCATCGTCACCTCGTCCTTTGCCAGTGTTCGCTTAATCCGTAGTCCCTGTTTCGAGTTGCAAATGTTTGCAACAGAACCAGTATCAAATACCCACGTGCTACTACGAGCTCTAGTAAGGTACACATCAATAACATGTATATCACTTATACCTTTGTTCACCTTGCCATCCTTCTTATCCGCCAAATACTTGGGGCAGTTCCGCTTCCAGTGTCCAGTCTGCTTGCAGTAGAAGCACTCAGTTTCAGGCTTAGGTCCAGATTTGGGTTTCTTCTCCTGAGCAGTAACTTGCTTACTGTTCTTCTTGAAGTTCTCCTTCTTCTTCCCTTTGTCCTTTTTCTTGAAACTGGCGGTCTTGTTAACCATCAACACTTGATGCTCCTTCTTGATTTCTACCTCCGTAGCCTTTAGCATTGCGAAGAGCTCGAGAATTGTCTTATCCATCCCTTGCATGTTATAGTTCATCACGAAGCTCTTGTAGCTTGGTGGCAGTGATTGAAGAACTCTGTCAATGACACTATCAACAGGAAGATTAACTCCTAGTTGAGTCAAGTGATTATGATACCCAGACATTTTGAGTATATGTTCACTGACAGAACTATTCTCCTCCATCTTGCGCCTATAGAATTTATTGGAGACTTCATATCTCTCAATCTGGGCATTTGCTTGAAATATTAACTTCAACTCCTAAAACGTTTCATATGCTCCATGACGTTCAAAACGTCGTTGAAATCCCGATTCTAAGTCGTAAAGCATGGCACACTGAACTATCAAGTAGTCATCAGCTTTGCTCTGCCAGACGTTCATAACATCTGGTGTTGCTCCAACAGCAGGCCTGGCACCTAGCGGTGCTTCCAGGACGTAATTCTTCTGTGCAGCAATGAGGATAATCCCAAGTTACGGACCCTGTCTGTGTAATTTCTACCATCATCTTTCAACTTTGCTTTCTCAAGGAATGCATTAAAATTCAACGGGACAACAGCACGAGCCATCTATCTACAATCAAGCATAAACAAGCAAGATACTATCAGGTACTAAGTTTCATGATAAATTTAGGTTCAATTAATTTACTTAAAGAACTCCCACTTAGAAAGACATCCCTCTAATCTTCTAAGTGATCACGTGATCCAAATCAACTAAACCATAACCGATCATCACATGAAATGGAGTAGCTTTCAATGGTGAAAATCAATATGTTGATCATATCTACTATATGATTCACGCTCGACCTTTCGGTCTCAGTGTTCCGAGGCCATATCTGCATATGCTAGGCTCGTCAAGTTTAACCTGAGTATTCTGCGTGTGCAAAACTGGCTTGCACCCGTTGTAGATGGACGTAGAGCTTATCACACCCGATCATCAGGTGGTGTCTGGGCACGACGAACTTTGGCAACGGTGCATACTCAGGGAGAACACTTTTATCTTGAAATTTAGTGAGAGATCATCTTATAATGCTACTGTCAATCAAAGCAAGATAAGATGTATAAAAGATAAACATCACATGCAATCAATATAAGTGATATGATATGGCCATCATCATCTTGTGCTTGTGATCTCCATCTTCGAAGCACCGTCATGATCACCATCGTCACCGGCGCGACACCTTGATCATCATCGTAGCATCGTTGTCGTCTCGCCAATCTTATGCTTCCACGACTATCGCTACCGCTTAGTGATAAAGTAAAGCATTACAGTGCAATTGCATTGCATACAATAAAGCGACAACCATATGGCTCCTGCCAGTTGCCGATAACTCGGTTACAAAACATGATAATCTCATACAATAAAATTTAGCATCATGTCTTGACCATATCACATCACAACATGCCCTGCAAAAACAAGTTAGACATCCTCTACTTTGTTGTTGCAAGTTTTACGTGGCTGCTACGGGCTTAGCAAGAACCGTTCTTACCTACGCATCAAAACCACAACGATAGTTTGTCAAGTTGGTGCTGTTTTAACCTTCGCAAGGACCGGGCGTAGCCACACTTGGTTCAACTAAAGTTGGGAAACTGACACCCGCCAGCCACCTATGTGCAAAGCACGTCGGTAGAACCAGTCTCGTGTAAGCGTACGCGTAATGTCGGTCCGGGCCGCTTCATCCAACAATACCGCCGAACCAAAGTATGACATGCTAGTAAGCAGTATGACTTATATCGCCCACAACTCACTTGTGTTCTACTCGTGCACAACATCAACGCATAAAACCTAGGCTCTGATACCACTGTTGGGGAACGTAGTAATTTCAAAAAAATTCCTACGCACACGCAAGGTCATGGTGATGCATAGCAATGAGAGGGGAGAGTGTTGTCTACGTACCCTCGTAGACCGGCAGCGGAAGCGTTAACACAACGTAGAGGAAGTAGTTGTACGTCTTCCTGATCCTACCGATCCAAGTACCGAACGTACGGCACCTCCGAGTTCTGCACACGTTCAGCTCAATGACGTCCCGCGAACTCCGATCCAGCAGAGCTTCACGGGAGAGTTCCGTCAGCATGACGGCGTGGTGACGGTGATGATGTTGCTACCGACGCAGGGCTTCGCCTAAGCACCGCTACGATATGACCGAGGTGGAATATGGTGGAGGGGGCACCGCACACGGCTGGGAGAGATCAACTGATCAACTTGTGTGTCTAGAGGTGCCCCCCTGCCCCTGTATATAAAGGAGCAAGGGGGGAGGCTGGCTGGCCCTCTATGGGCGCGCCAGGAGGAGGAGTCCTCCTCCTAGTAGGAGTAGGACTCCCCTTTCCTACTCCTACTAGGAGGAGGAAAGGAAGGAGGAGAAGGAGAAGGAAGGAGAAGGAGGAGAAGGAGGAAAGGGGAGCCGGCCCCCTAGTCCAATTCGGTTTGGGCTAGGGGGGGCGCGCGCCCTGCCTCCTCTCTTCCACCACTTGGCCCATGAGGCCCATTACTTCTTCCTCTTATTCCCGTAACTCCCCAGTACCCCTGAAAATACCCGAATCACTCAGAACCTTTCAGATGTCCGAATATAGTCGTCTAATATATCGATCTTTACGTCTCGATCATTTCGAGACTCCTCGTCATGTCCCCGATCTCATCCGGGACTCCGAACTACCTTCGGTACATCAAATCACATAAACTCATAATGCAATCGTCACCGAAACTTTAAGCATGTGGACCCTACGAGTTCGAGAACTATGTAGACATGACTGAAACACGTCTCCGGTCAATAACCAATAGCGTAACCTGGATGCTCATATTGGCTCCTACATATTCTACGAAGATCTTTATCGGTTAGACCGCATAACAACATACGTTGTTCCCTTTGTCATCGGTATGTTAATTGCGAGATTCGATCGTCGGTATCTCAATACCTAGTTGTTACTGGCAAGTCCCTTTACTCGTTCCGTAATACATCATCCCGCAACTAACTCATTAGTTGCAATGCTTGCAAGGCTTATACTGATGTGCATTACCGAGTGGGCCCAGAGATACCTCCTCGACAATCGGAGTGACAAATCCTAATCTTGAAATACGCCAACCCAACAAGTACCTTCGGAGACACCTATAGAGCACCTTTATAATCACCGAGTTACGTTGTGACATTTGGTAGCACACAAAGTGTCCTTCGGTAAACGGGAGTTGCATAATCTCATAGTCATAGGAACATGTATAAGTCATGAAGAAAGCAATAGCAATAGACTAAACGATCAAGTGCTATGCTAACGGAATGGGTCAAGTCAATCACATCATTCTCCTAATGATGTGATCCCGTTAATCAAATGAAAACTCTTTGTCTATGGCTAGGAAACATAGCCATCTTTGATCAACGAGCTAGTCAAGTAGAGGCATACTAGTGACACTCTGTTTGTCTATGTATTCACACATGTATCATGTTTCCGGTTAATACAATTCTAGCATGAATAATAAACATTTATAATGATATAAGGAAATAAATAATAACTTTATTATTGCCTCTAGGGCATATTTCCTTCACCAGAGGCTTCGCCCTTGAAACCTTTGGTGCAGATGAGGGCTTTGAAGCCTTTGGTACTGAAGAGGGCTTTGAAGCCTTGGGTTTCATTTGCTTCACAGGCTTCAGTGGTGCAGGCGCTTCGTCAGAATCAGCGTCGTCTGCAGGTTGATCCACGTCTGCCCCTTGAACCGTTATGTGAATGATGAGACCTTCTAAGTTGTAGAAGGGCCCAACAAGATTGGGTTCAGCTTCGCTTGTGCCATCGGCACGTGGCGCAGAGGGGCCTGGGTTGAAGTCTAATCCCAAAGACTTCTTGTTTTCCTTGGCCGAGTTCTTTGCAAACTGATAGTTGTGCTTGAAGAGATTATCTTCTTGACACCATAACAGAGAGGATGGGTCTGCATTAGCAGGCTGAGGTCCACGAAGCATGCAGGGGTAGAAACCTTGAGTAATAGCTTCAGACTATGATTTGGGATGAAGACCTTTGTATATAATATCTCCCCAAGGGCCCTTGATGGCACTCTTCTCAGCATATTCTTCAGTGACAAATCTGTACTTGAACCATTCCTTTGCCCAATGTCTTCGAATCCATTGGATTCGGTTCTTGCATTCTCCATAGGTCTCTTTTGGATCTGACTTGTATAGTTCATAGAGATCCGGTGGCAGATCCTTAGCGGCGCTGTCTGTCGCCCTTCCTGACTGATTTCTCTGTTGCCGTGAAGTTTAGACTGAAAGGCTTCAACACTATCAAAGTCATCCGTCTACTGGTCAGACAAGAACTGGCTTCAGGAGAATTTATATGATGCTGTAAGAACTCTGCAAATGAATGCAGACTATGAGAACCAAGGGATTCTCCCACGGACATGTACCTGTGACAACATTAAAGGTGCGAGGGAAGGGGAAGAGGTCATATGCATTCTCAGAAGATTTTGAAGATAAATCAGTTTAGAATACATTGACCTCATAGTGCGAAGACATTCACTCATATGTAGAGAGTTGGTTCCAGATTTGTACGAATCCACGAATAAGTACAAGTGAGGAATCTAACTACTTTGTGAAGCATAAGTGAACATACTAGGCATGCTATGAGATGCAGAATGAGATAGATTCAATGTGAGAGAACAGAAACCACTTGTGGTTGAAAAGGATGAATCTATCGGATCAAAAAGACAGTAAAAAGGAGGTTTTATTTACCACACGAGGAACTGCTAGACGGAGTGGGAGAGGAGGCCGAGCAGTTCGATCTTCCATGCCCTAACTTGGCGACGGAGGACACCTACGGTGATGGCGGAGAAGACGATGTCCGCGGCCAGCGTGAGGACGGCGTTGGTGAGGTCGCGGCAGCTAAGCGCTTCGTCGCCGGCGTCGTCGAGGGCTAGCGGTGGCGCTAGGGTTTGTGCGAGAGTGGAAGAAGAGATAATGACTAGGGTGAGGCGTGTATTTATAGAGATAGGGACGGCACAACGTTATTACGCAGGTGCCCCTGGCGGTTCACATTTGAAGGACACGTGGCGATCATGCAACACATTGGAGGTTGTTCCATGTTCCCTCGCACGCCTGGATTATCGGGTGGTCGTTCCCACTTCTCCGGGTTTCAGGTAAAGGGATTGAGCATTGAAAACAGATTAATGTTTGTCTCTGTGTCTTCTGCTGACAAGGACGCAGAGAAGACGTTTTGACAGTTTCAATAGAATGCATATGATTTGGATAGATAGACTTAAGACGGGAGCATAGAAAGGTCAGGGCCCGATCACATTCACTTAGTTAAAAAGGTTCAACTAGAAGACATAGCTATAAGTGAATGTTGTAGAGGACAAAAACCAAATCAGTACATTGAAGATAAACATGAAGCCATGTTAACAATGAAGACAAACCAAATGCGAAGACTTTGCAAATGCAACGCCAACAGAAAGTATTCCAAACAAAAGTTCGGTGGTGGCGTTACCCACCGTATAGGAAATATTAGACCCAGACACGGCGCACAATTATCGTGGCGCTCCGAAGTCAAATTCCACATTAATGTATTCACACTCAGAATGTAAGTCTTCATTGATTGAAGATATGCTTTACTTCGTGTGTTGCACATCTAAGTCATCAACATGCATATGTGTTAGGATGTGTGCATGATCACAGGACATTTGAGGATTCCAAGATATTTTGCTCACACCGTAACTTGCAAAACCTTTTCTCATCCAAGGGCTTTGTGAAGATATCTGCCAGCTGCTCTTCAGTGTTGACGTGAATGATATCAATATCTTCCTTCATGACATGGTCTCCGAGAAAGTGATGACGGATCTGAATGTGCTTTGTCTTCGAGTGCTGAACTGGGTTGTTGGCGATCTTGATGGCACTTTCATTGTCGCAGTAGAGTGGCACTTGCTTCAAATGAATGCCACAGTCTTTGAGTGTTTGCTTCATCCATAGAAGCTGAGCACAACAAGATCCAGTAGCAATGTATTCAGATTCAGCAGTGGAGAGAGATACACAGTTCTGCTTCTTTGAATACCAACATACAAGTGATCATCCCAGAAAGTGACATGTGCCTGATGTAGACTTGTGATCCACCTTGTCACCAGCATAATCAGCATCCGAGAATCCAACTAGATCAAACTCTGAGCCCTTTGGATACCATAATCCTAGTGTTGGGGTGTGAGCCAAATATCGAAGAATTCGCTTTACAACTAAGTGATGCGATTCCTTTGGTGCCGCTTGGAATCGGGCACACATGCAAACACTAAGCATGATATCTGGCCTAGATGCACATAAATAAAGCAAAGAACCAATCATGGAGCGGTATACTCTTTACCATTGTCGTCGGGACCCAGATGGTGTTTAGCTGGCATTGGCGTCGTGTAACCTTTGCAGTCTTGCATTCCAAACTTCTTCAGGCAATCTTTGAGGTATTTCTCTTGAGATATGAAGATGTTGTTGCGTTGCTGTCGTATTTGAAGACCAAGGAAGAACTTGAACTCACCCATCATGGACATTTGATATTGCCCTTGCATCATGTATCCAAACTCATCACTGTATTTCTGATTAGTGTAGCCGAAGATAATGTCATCCACATATATTTGGCACACAAACAGTTCACCATCATATATCTTCGTGAAGAGAGTGGGATCCAGGGAACCAGGTTTGAAGCCTTTGCTCTTCAGGAAGTCTTTGAGTGTGTCATACCAAGCACGAGGGGCTTGTTTGAGGCCATACAGTGCCTTGTTGAGCTTGTAAACCATGTCAGGATGTTTTGGATCTTCAAAGCCAGGCGGTTATGCAACATACACTTCTTCTTCAATCTTGCCATTGAGAAAAGCACTCTTCACATCCATTTGATACAGAAGGATGTTATGATGATTTGCATAGGCTAGCAGTATGCGTATGGCTTCAAGCCTAGCCACAGGAGCAAATGTTTCATTGAAGTCAATTCCTTCAACTTGAGTGTATCCTTGAGCAACGAGACGAGCTTTGTTTCTGACAACTTGACCATGCTCGTCTTGCTTGTTGCGATATATCCATTTGGTGCCTATGATATTGTGCTTACGAGGATCGGGACGCTTGACCAGTTCCCGTACATTATTCAGCTCAAATTGTTGAAGCTCTTCTTGCATAGCTTGAATCCATTCAGGTTCCATGAAGGCTTCATCAAATTTCTTGGGTTCAAAGATTGAGACGAAAGCGAAGTGTCCACAGAAATTTGCTAGTTGTGTTGCCCTTGAACGAGTGAGTGGACTAGGTGCATTGATTCTATCAATTATTTTCTCAATCTGTACTTCATTTGCAACACAAGGATGAACAGGACGAAGATTTTGCTCTTGCTGATTATTATCATTGTTAGAAGGATTGTCTTCAGGCTGAGCAATGTCTTCAGGTTGATCATTGTCTCCAGGTTGATCAGGTGCAGAGATGATGAGTTCCTCTTCGGGCTGTGCTTCAGACGGTATGATTTCTCTAGTTCCCATAAGCTTGATGGATTCACTGGATGGAACTTGATCTAGCACATTTGGCAGGTGCTCTCTTTGCGAGCCGTTAGTCTCATCGAACCGCACATCCACAGTTTTAACCACTTTATAGTGAAATAGGTTGAAGACTCTGTAGGAGTGCGAATCCTTTCTGTAACCAAGCATAAAACCTTCATGTGCTTTCGGTGCAAATTTTGAAGTGTGGTGTGGATCCTTGATCCAGCACCTGGCACCAAATACTCTGAAGTAACTGACATTTGGCTTCTTACCAGTGAGGAGCTCATAGGATGTCTTGTTCAGAAGCTTGTGAAGATAAACACGGTTGATGATATGGCATGCAGTATCAATGGCTTCAGGCCAGAACTTTCTTGGAGTCTTGTATTCATCGAGCATCGTCCGGGGCATCTCAATGAGTGTTCTGTTCTTGCGTTCCACGATGCCATTCTGCTGCGGCGTGTACGGAGCTGAGAACTCATGAGTGATGCCCAAAGTATCAAGATAAGTGTCGAGGCCGGTGTTCTTGAATTCAGTGCCATTGTCACTTCTGATGTGCTTGATCTTGACGCCATAGTTGTTCATGGCTCGATTGGCGAAGCGTCTGAAGACATCCCGCACTTCAGTCTTGTAGAGGATTATATGCACCCATGTATATCTTGAATAATCATCAACAATGACGAAGCCATAGAGACAAGCAGTAGTAGTAAGAGTTGAGTAGTGAGTGGGATCGAAGAGGTCCATGTGTAGCAGTTCGAAGGGTTGAGTCGTTGTCATGATTGTCTTCAAGGGATGCTTGGCCCTCGTCATCTTTCCAGCTTCGCAGGCACCGCATAAGTGATCCTTCTTGAACTTGACGCCCTCGATGCCGACGACATGCTTCTTCTTTGCAAGAGTGTGCAAGTTCCTCATGCCAGCATGCCCTAGCCTCCGATGCCAGAGCCAGCATTCTGAAGCTTTTGCTAGAAGACATACGGCAAGCTGTGGTCCTGCTGAGAAATCTACCATGTACAAATCATCTTTCCGATACCCTTCAAAGACTAGAGACTTGTCAGATTCCATTAGAACAAGGCAACGATATTTTCCAAACATCACAATCATGTTTAAATCGCATAGCATTGAGACAGACATTAAGTTGAAACCAAGGGATTCAACAAGCATCACTTTATCCATGTGCTGATCCCTTGAGATTGCAACTCTACCTAGACCCAATACCTTGCTTTTACCAGTATCAACAAATGTGATGTGACTCTTGTCAGATGGATGTAAGGTTGAGTCCATGAGAAGACTTCGCTTGCCAGTCATGTGATTAGTGCATCCACTATCAATAATCCATTCTGAAGCAGCTGGTGTCATACCCTATAGTGCAGTTAGGGGGATAGGCTTCACGAAGAGAATTGTGAAGCATAAACATTTGACGAGCAAGTGGATTATGAAATCTTAGATCGAGGTTAGGACTGATAGGGTAAGTAGCAAGCGACTCGGGAACAAAATACATAATAAGACCATTTGGGCATTTGATCTTGCGCCCTACAAGATGTTTAAGGTCCCCAGCAATAGCTTCAGACGCATTTGATTTTCGGTTGGAGACCCTTCCCTGCAAAAGAGAGTTAAGCTTTCTTAGCCACCCACATCTTCAAGGGTGGCTTCGAAGCAATGAGTCTAAGTGCAGCATCTGAGAACTTTGGCTTTGGAGCCCTAGCAAATAGTCTTGCAGGTGGATAATAGTACTCATAAGAATAAGCAGAGTAGTTCTTGGTATTATGAGCATGGCGGTTTGATGAAACGTGCTCATATTCATAGGCCTGAGTATGGTTTCCCTGCAAAACATTTGCATTAGTGTGACTCAGGCGAGTCCTCTGTCTGTATGAAGACTTTGGACCATATGAAGCCCGTGGTCTGGGATTTGTCTTCTTCACTTGTGGTGTCATGACGACATCCACAGGAAGATTTTCCAGACACTTTTTCGGCACCCAGACTTTCTTCATAGGTGGCCCATACCTGCAGTTAGTACCAATATACCTGGCAAACACCTCACCATTCTGATTCTTAAACAGTTTATAGTTTGCATCAAAGGATTCATCAATAACAATGGGATTAGCACAAGTGAAGCCAGATAGGGTGGATGGATCCACTAAAGGTTCCTTTGTAGCAACCCATGTGGTTTTGGGGTACTACTCAGGTTTCCAGTAAGAGCCATCAGCATTCATTTTCCTTTCGAACCCAACACCCTCTTTCCTAGGGTTTCGGTTTAGGATCTGCCTTTTGAGGACATCACATAGTGTCTGATGCCCTTTGAGACTTTTGTACATCCCTGTTTCAAGCAATGTCTTCAACCTAGCATTTTCATCAGCAATAGCAATGGCATCCTCAGCAGAGGGGTTAGTTACCGCATCAACAGTTGAAGATATTGCAACAGTAGCAGCAGTAGAACATCCAGCAACAGAAGTAGCATTGTCACGCTCAATGCATTTAAGACATGGTGGTTCAAATCCTTCCTGAGTGGAAATGATCTGTTTGGCGTGAAGCGACTCGTTTTCCTTTTGAAGATCTTCATGAGCCGCTCTCAATTTCTCTAGATCTTGCTTCCTTTGAAGATAATCATAGGAAAGCTTTTCATGAGTTGTTGAGAGCGTTTCATGATGAATTTCAAGTTCCTCATACTTAACATGAAGATTTTGTATGTCTTCAATTAAGGACTGAGATCGAGTTATTTCAGCATCTAACAGGTCATCGCTTTTGTCTAACAGTTTTTGAATATTTTCCATAGCTTTCTGTTGTTCTGTTGCAATTTTAGCAAGTGTTTTGTAGCTGGGTTTGGAACCACAATCAGAGTCATCTTCATTGGATGTTTGATAGTGAGTACTGTGTGAGTTTACCTTGGCACCGCATGCCATGAAGCAGTAGGTGGGGGCGGAGGTGTCCTGGTTATTAGCATCGGCGTCGGTGATGAAGTCATTGTCTTCAATGTTGAAGATGTACTTGGAAACGTAGGCTGTAGCCAGACTTGCAATGCCAGAATCGGACTCCTCCTCAGACTCCACCTTTGCCTCCTCAGAAGCAGACTCCTCCTCTGAATCCATTTCCTTGCCAACAAATGCACAACCCTTGCCAGATGAGCTCTTCTTGTGTGATGAAGACTTTGATGAAGACTTGGAAGAAGACTTTGAGTATTTCTTCTTCTTCTTCTTGTCGTTAGAATCATATTCCTTGCTCTTCTTCTTCTTGTTGTTCTCATTGTCCCACTGCGAACACTCAGAGATGTAGTGGCCAGGTTTCTTGCACTTGTGGCATGTTCTCTTCTTGTAGTCATGAGCAGAAGCTTCATCATTCCTTGAGCTAGATTGTGAGGACTTTCTGAAGCCTTTCTTCTTAGTGAATTTCTGGAACTTCTTCACAAGCATGGCAAGCTCCTTTCCAATGTCTTCAGGATCATCAGAACTGCAATCAGATTCTTCTTCAGATGAGGAAACAGCTTTTGCCTTCAAAGCACGAGTTCGCCCATAGTTGGGACCATAGATGTCTCTTTTCTCAGAAAGCTGGAACTCATGTGTGTTGAGCCTTTCAAGTATGTCAGACGGATCGAGTGTCTTGAAGTCAGGGTGTTCTTGAATCATCAGGGCTAGGGTGTCAAACGAGCTGTCAAGTGATCTCAGGAGTGTCTCTACGACTTCATGCTTGGTGATCTTAGTAGCGCCGAGGGCTTGAAGCTCATTTGTGATGTCAATAAGTCGATCAAACGTGAGCTGAACATTCTCATTGTCGTTTCTCTTGAAGCGGTTGAAGAGGTTGCGAAGGACACTGATTCTTTGATCTCTCTGGGTTGAGACGCCTTCGTTGACCTTGGAGAGCCAGTCCCAGACTAGCTTGGATGTTTTTAGAGCACTCACACGGCCATATTGTCCTTTGGTCAGATGACCACAGATGATGTTCTTGGCAGTGGAATCCAGTTGAACGAACTTCTTGACATCAGCAGCGGTGACACCTTCACCAGCCTTGGGGACGCCATTCTTGACGACATACCAGAGGTCGACATCAATGGCTTCCAGATGCATGCGCATCTTATTCTTCCAGTAGGGATATTCAGTTCCATCGAAGACTGGGCACGCAGCGGAGACTATGATTATCCCTGCAGTCGACATAGCTAAAACTCCAAGTGGTTAAACCGAATCACACAGAACAAGGGAGTACCTTGCTCTGATACCAATTGAAAGTGCTAGTGATCGACTAGAGGGGGGTGAATAGGCGATTTTTATGAAAATCTTCAATACATGGAAGTTTCAAAGACAAACGATAGAAATAAACCTACTACCATGCAGCGGAAGGTAGACTACACTAAGCAAGCCATAGTCAAGTATTCAATGAAATGAAAGCATAAAGACTAATAGCAGCTAGGCAGTATAGATCAGGATGGAAGATAGTATGAAGCCAATCAGAACAAGCAGTCACACAGTGAAGACAAATAAATAATGCAAACAGGCAATGACTTCACAAGGACCAATCAGCAAATAAAGAGATGGGGAGGATGGAACCAGTGGCTCGTTGAAGACAATGATTTGTTGGACCAGTTCCAGTTGCTGTGACAACTGTACGTCTGGTTAGGGAGGCTGAGATTCAACTCAAAAGACCGCATCTTCACCTTATTCCCCTTGAGCTAAGGACACACAGTCCTCGCCCAATCACGGTGGTAAGTCTTCAAGGTAGACTTCCAAACCTTCACAGACTTTGTTCACCGGCAATCCACAATGACTCTTGGATGCTCAGAACGCGATGCCTAACCGGCTGGAGGATTCACAGTCCTCAAGTGTAATAAGTCTTCAGATCACACAGGCAGGAAGACTTCAGTGATGCCTGACACTCTTTGGCTCTGGGTGTTTAGGGCTTTGTCCTCGCAAGGAATTCTCTCTCAAAGGCTTCGAGGTGGGTTGCTCTCAGATGACAAAAGTCGTACACTAACTCTGAGCAGCCAGCCGTTTATGGTTGTAGGGGGTGGGCTATTTATATCCAATAGGCAACCCAACCTGATTTGTCCGAAATGACCCTGGGTCACTAAGGAATTGACACGTGTTCCAACGGTCAGATTTCAAACACACACGACAACTTTACTTGGGCTACAAGCAAAGCTAACTTATCTAGCTCTGGATAAGATTTGCTCTCATTGTCTTCGCTCGAAGACATAGGATTTTGGTTAAGCATCACTTCAGTCACTCTGACTGGTTCACTTGGACCCCACTTAACAGTACGGTGGTTCCTATGACTCAACAAAGAAGAAAACGAAACAACGAAACAACTAAGTCTTTGTGCTCCATAGTCTTCACGCGATGTCTTCTCTTGTCATAGTCTTCAATGTGAATGTCTTCACATCCCACCTTTCACTTCAATGTCTTCATACATTTTTAGGGGTCATCTCTGGTAGGAAAACCGAATCAATGAGGGACTTCTACCTGTGTTATCCTGCAATTCTCACAAACACATTAGTCCCTCAACCAGATTTGTCGTCAATACTCCAAAACCAACTAGGGGTGGCACTAGATGCACTTACAATGACGCCAGCCTCCTCGGCCACCGCGGCTGCCTCACTGGCTTCCTCGACCGCCTCATTGGCCTCCTCAACCGCCTCGCTGGCCAACTCAGCTGCCACGGCTGCCGGCGGGCCGCCTCCCCTACCCATTGTCAGAATTGGGGCTCCGGGGACCCAAAGGTTCGAACTCTGTGGTGCACTCATTCCTACAGCTATATCCTTCCCTGAAGCTAACCACGGCGAGGCTATGGCAAGAGCGGGCTAGCCGGAGCAGGACGGCGACACATCGGTTACCAAGGTTCGGGCCACCTTGCGGTGTAAAACCCTACTACTGCTTGGTTTGGGGATTGCACTTGTGAGATAGAGCGAGTGTACAAGGTAGAGGATCAAGAATGGTCGACCTCCTCTACGGCGGCACCCTGCCCTCCTTTTATATCTGCCTTGGTCCTCTTCCCCTGAAATATTGGTGGGAAGGGTTGCCACACAACGACAACTTTGATGGGGGACAGGGGTGCAGTCTATCCTGACAAAAGGTGGTCTTAACCTGCAAAGCCACTGTCCATGACGCGCTGGTGGGCTTGGTGTTGACCTCTGCCCTACGCTTGTCGTCTTGGTCTTCTTGCACCGATTTGACAACCTTTGCGGATTGCTTTGGGAACCTGCGTGCTGGCCTTGCTCCCTTAGCACAAAAGAGGAAAACCTTCTCATTTGTGCCTGCTGACATGACCTCTGGCACCGTTCGTCGCTGCGTGCGTCACCCACGTGAAGGCATGGGGCCACGCGCGACTGGGCTGAACAACCCTTGACTTGCTTGTCTCCGAGAAGGGGCCTCGGGAGGCTCCCTCGCGAGAGGGTCTCGCGAGGCTCTACATGGAGCCACCTAGTCTGCTCGAGACTCCTGGCGAGGGGGGGGTCTTATGAGGCAAGGGATGTTGGAAATATGCCCTAGAGGCAATAATAAAAGGATTATTATTATATTTCCTTGTTCATGATAATTGTCTTTTATTCATGCTATAATTGTGTTATCCGGAAATCGTAATACATGTGTGAATACTTAGACACCAACATGTCCCTAGTAAGCCTCTAGTTGACTAGCTCGTTGATCAACAGATAGTCATGGTTTCCTGACTATGGACATTGGATGTCATTGATAAACGAGATCACATCATTAGGAGAATGATGTGATGGACAAGACCCAATCCTAAACTTAGCACAAGATCGTATAGTTCGTTTGCTAGAGTTTTTCCAATGTCAAGTATCTTTTCCTTAGACCATGAGATCGTGTAACTCCCGGATGCCGTAGGAGTGCTTTGGGTGTACCAAACGTCACAACGTAACTGGGTGACTATAAAGGTATACTATGGGTATCTCCGAAAGTGTCTGTTGGGTTGACACGGATCAAGACTGGGATTTGTCACTCCATATAACAGAGAGGTATCTCTGGGCGCACTCGGTAATGCATCATCATAATGAGCTCAAAGTGACCAAGTGTCTGGTCATGAGATCATGCATTACGGTATGAGTAAAGTGACTTGCTGGTAACGAGATTGAATGAGGTATTGGGATACCGACGATCGAATCTCGGGCAAGTAACGTACCGATTGACGAAGGGAATTGTATACGGGGTTGCTTGAATCCTCGACATCGTGGTTCATCCAATGAGATCATCGAGGAGCATGTGGGAGCCAACATGGGTATCCAGATCCCGCTGTTGGTTATTGACCGGAGAGCCATCTCGGTCATGTCTACATGTCTCCCGAACCCGTAGGGTCTACACACTTAAGGTTCGGTGACGCTAGGGTTGTAGGGATATGTATATGCAGTAACCCGAAAGTTGTTCGGAGTCCCGGATGAGATCCAGGACGTCACGAGGAGTTTCGGAATGGTCCGGAGGTAAATAATTATATATAGGAAGTGCTATTTCGGCCATCGGGACAAGTTTCGGGGTCACCGGTATTGTACCGGGACCACCGGAAGGGTCCCGGGGGTCGATCGGGTGGGGCCACCTATCCCGGAGGGCCCCATGGGCTAAATTGGGAAGGGATCCAGCCCAAAGTGGGCTGGGGCCACTTTCCCCTAGGGCCCATGCGCCTAGGGTAGGGGAAACCCTAAAGGGGGGCGCCCCTTGCTTGGGGGGCAAGCCCCCCACCCCTTGGCCGCCGCCCCCTGGGAGAGTGCATCTCCTAGGGCCGGCGCCCCCCCTAGGCTCCCTATATATAGTGGGGGGGAAGGAGGGCCTCCTACCCACGCCTTTGGTGCCTCCCTCTCCCTCTCCAACACCTCCTCCTCCTCCATAGAGCTTGGCGAAGCCCTGACGGAGTACTGCAGCTCCACCACCACCACGCCGTCGTGCTGCTGCTGGAGCCATCTTCCTCAACCTCTCCTTCCCCCTTGCTGGATCAAGAAGGAGGAGACGTCACGCTGACCGTACGTGTGTTGAACGCGGAGGTGCCGTCCGTCCGGCGCTAGGATCTCCGGTGATTTGGATCACGTCGAGTACGGCTTCCTCATCCCCGTTCTTTGAACGCTTCCGCGCGTGATCTACAAAGGTATGTAGATGCAATCCGATCACTCGTTGCTAGATGAACTCCTAGATGGATCTTGGTGAAACCGTAGGAAATTTTTTGTTTTCTGCAACGTTCCCCAACAGTGGCATCATGAGCTAGGTCTATGCGTAGTTCCTTTTGCACGAGTAGAACACAATTTGTTGTGGGCGTAAATGTTGTCAACTTTCTTGCCGCTACTAGTCTTATTTTGCTTCAATGGTATTGTGGGATGAAGCGGCCCGGACCAACCTTACACGTACGCTTACGTGAGACCGGTTCCACCGACTGACATGCACTAGTTGCATAAGGTGGCTGGCGGGTGTCTGTCTCTCCCACTTTAGTTGGAGCGGATTTGATGAAAAGGGTCCTTATGAAGGGTAAATAGAAGTTGACAAATCACGTTGTGGCTTTCACGTAGGTAAGAAAACGTTCTTGCTAGAACCCTATTTCAGCCACGTAAAACTTGCAACGATAATTAGAGGACGTCTAACTTGTTTTTGCAGCAAGTGCTTTGTGATATGATATGGCCAAAGTTGTGATGAATGATGAATGATATATATGTGATGTATGAGATGTTCATGCTATTGTAATAGGAATCACGACTTGCATGTCGATGAGTATGACAACCGGCAGGAGCCATAGGAGTTGTCTTTATTTTTTGTATGACCTGCGTGTCATTGTGAAACGCCATGTAAATTACTTTACTTTATTGCTAAACGTGTTAGCCATAGTAGTAGAAGTAATAGTTGGCGAGCAACTTCATGGAGACACGATGATGGATATCATGGTGTCATGCTGGTGACAAGATGATCATGGAGCCCCAAGATGGAGATCAAATGAGCTATGTGATATTGGCCATATCATGTCACTATTATTATTTGATTGCATGTGATGTTTATCATGTTTCTGCATCTTGTTTACTTAGAACGACGGTAGTAAATAAGATGATCCCTCATAATAATTTCAAGAAAGTGTTCCCCCTAACTGTGCACCGTTGCGACAGTTTGTTGTTTCGAAGCACCACGTGATGATTGGGTGTTAGATTCCAACGTTCACATACAACGGGTGTAAGACAGATTTACACATGCAAACACTTAGGTTGACTTGACGAGCCTAGCATGTACAGACATGGCCTCGGAACACAGAAGACCGAAAGGTCGAGCATGAGTCATATAGAAGATACGATCAACATGAAGATGTTCACCGATGTTGACTAGTCCGTCTCACGTGATGATCGGACACGGCCTAGTTAACTCGGATCATGTTATACTTAGATTACTGGAGGGATGTCTATCTAAGTGGGAGTTCATTGAAGAATTTGATTAGATGAACTTAATTATCATGAACTTAGTCTAAAATTTTTACAATATGTCTTGTAGATCAAATGGCCAACGTAGTCCTCAACTTCAACGCGTTCCTAGAGAAAACCAAGCTGAAAGACGATGGCAGCAACTACACAGACTGGGTCCGGAACCTAAGGATCATCCTCATAGCTGCCAAGAAAGATTATGTCCTACAAGCACCGCTAGGTGACGCACCTGTTCTCCCTGGAGAACAAGACGTTATGAACGCTTGGCTGGCACGTATCGATGACTACTCCCTTGTTCAGTGCGGCATGCTTTACAGCTTAGAGCCGGGACTCCAAAAGCGTTTTGAGAGACACGGAGCATATGAGATGTTCGAAGAGCTGAAAATGGTTTTCCAAGCTCATGCCCGGGTCGAGAGATATCAAGTCTCCGACAAGTTCTTCAGCTGTAATATGGATGAAAACAGTTCTGTCAGTGAGCACATACTCACTATGTCTGGGTTGCATAACCGCTTGACTCAGCTGGGAGTTAATCTCCCGGATGACGTGGTCATTGACAGAATCCTTCAGTCGCTTCCACCGAGCTACAAGAGCTTTGTGATGAACTTCAATATGCAGGGGATGGAAAAGACCATTCCTGAAGTATTTGCAATGCTGAAATCAGCAGAGGTAGAAGTCAAAAAGGAACATCAAGTGTTGATGGTGAATAAAACCACTAAGTTCAAGAAGGGCAAGGGTAAGAAAGCCTTAAAGAAGGACGGCAAGGGAGTTGCCGCACCCGGCAAGCAAGCTGCCGGGAAGAAGCCAAAGAATGGACCCAAGCCCGAGACTGAGTGCTTTTATTGCAAGGGAAGTGGTCACTGGAAGCGGAACTGCCCAAATACTTAGCGGACAAGAAGGCCGGCATCACGAAAGGTATATGTGATATACATGTAATTGATGTGTACCTTACCAGTACTCGTAGTAGCTCCTGGGTATTTGAAACCGGTGCGGTTGCTCACATTTGTAACTCAAAACAGGAGCTGCGGAATAAGCGGAGACTGGCGAAGGACGAGGTGACGATGCGCGTCGGGAATGGTTCCAAGGTCAATGTGATCGCCGTCAGCACGCTACCTCTACATTTACCTTCGGGATTAGTTTTAAACCTTAATAATTGTTATTTAGTGCCAGCTTTGAGCATGAACATTGTATCAGGATCTCGTTTAATTAGGGATGGCTACTCATTTAAATCCGAGAATAATGGTTGTTCTATTTATATGAGAGATATGCTTTATGGTCATGCTCCGATGGTGAATGGTTTATTCTTAATGAATCTCGAGCGTAATGCTACACATGTTCATAGTGTGAGTACCAAAAGATGTAAGATTGATACTGATAGTCCCACATACTTGTGGCACTGCCGCCTTAGTCACATAGGTGTCAAACGCATGAAGAAGCTCCATGCTGATGGACTTTTAGAGTCTCTTGATTACGAATCATTTGACACGTGCGAACCATGCCTCATGGGTAAAATGACCAAGACTCCGTTCTCGGGAACAATGGAGCGAGCAACCAACTTATTGGAAATCATACATACTGATGTGTGCGGTCCAATGAGTGTTGAGGCTCACGGTGGCTATCGTTATGTTCTCACCCTCACTGATGACTTGAGTAGATATGGGTATGTCTACTTAATGAAACACAAGTCTGAGACCTTTGAAAAGTTCAAGGAATTTCATAGTGAGGTTGAGAATCAATGTGACAGGAAAATCAAGTTCCTGCGATCAGATCGTGGAGGAGAATACTTGAGTCACGAGTTTGGCACACACTTAAGAAAATGTGGAATAGTTTCACAACTCACGCCGCCTGGAACACCTCAGCGTAATGGTGTGTCCGAATGTCATAATCGCACTCTATTAGATATGGTGCGATCTATGATGTCTCTTACCGATTTACCGCTATCTTTTTGGGGCTATGCTTTAGAGACTGCCGCATTCACTTTAAATAGGGCTCCGTAGAAATCCGTTGAGACGACACTGTATGAATTATGGTTTGGGAAGAAACCTAAGTTGTCGTTTCTAAAAGTTTGGGGATGCGATGCTTATGTCAAGAAACTTCAACCTAAAAAGCTCAAACCCAAGTCGGAAAAATGCGTCTTCATAGGATACCCTAAAGAAACTATTGGGTATACCTTCTACCTCAGATCCGAAGGCAAGATCTTTGTTGCCAAGAGTGGATCCTTTCTAGAGAAGGAGTTTCTCTCGAAAGAAGTAAGTGGGAGGAAAGTAGAACTTGATGAAGTATTACCTCTTGAATCGGAAAATGGCGCAACTCACGAAAATGTTCCTGAGGTGCCTACACCGACTAGAGAGGAAGTTAATGATGATGATCAAGATACTTCTGATCAAGCTCCTACTGAAATTCGAAGGTCCACAAGGACACGTTCCGCACCAGATTGGTACGGCAACCCTGGCTTGGAAATCATGTTGTTAGACAATGGTGAACCTTCGAACTATGAAGAAGCGATGGCGGGCCCGGATTCCGACAAATTGCTGGAAGCCATGAAATCCGAGATAGGATCCATGTATGAAAACGAAGTATGGACTTTGACTGACTTTCCCGTAGAGCGGCGAGCCATAGAAAATAAATGGATCTTTAAGAAGAAGACAGACGCGGATGGTAATGTGACCATCTATAAAGCTCAGCTTGTCGCTAAGGGTTATCGACAAGTTCAAGGGGTTGACTACGATGAGACTTTCTCACCGGTAGCGAAGCTGAAGTCCGTCCGAATCATGTTAGCAATTGCCGCATTCTATGATTATGAAATATGGCAAATGGACGTCAAAACGGCATTCCTTAATGGTTTCCTTAAGGAAGAATTGTATATGATGCAGCCGGAAGGTTTTGTCGATCCTAAGTATGCTGACAAGGTGTGCAAGCTCCAACGCTCGATTTATGGGCTGGTGCAGGCATCTCGGAGTTGGAACATTCGCGTTGATGAGATGATCAAAGCGTTTGGGTTTATGCAGACTTATGGAGAAGCCTGCGTTTACAAGAAAGTGAGTGGGAGCTCTGTAGCATTTCTCATATTATATGTAGATGACATACTTTTGGTGGGAAATGATATAGAGCTTTTGGACAGCATTAAGGCCTACTTGAATAAGAGTTTTTCAATGAAGGACCTCGGAGAAGTTGCTTATATATTAGGCATCAAGATCTACAGAGATAGATCAAGACGCCTCATAGGTCTTTCACAAAGCACATACCTTGATAAGATATTGAAGAAGTTCAATATGGATCAGTCTAAGAAGGGGTTCTTGCCTGTGTTGCAAGGTGTGAAATTGAGCTCAGCTCAATGTCCGACCACGGCAGAAGATATAGAAGAGATGAGTGTCATACCCTATGCCTCAGCCATAGGTTCTATTATGTATGCCATGCTGTGTACCAGACCTGATGTAAACCTTGCCGTGAGTTTGGTAGGAAGGTACCAAAGTAATCCCGGCAAGGAACACTGGGCAGCAGTCAAGAATATCCTGAAGTACCTGAAAAGGACTAAGGAAATGTTTCTCGTTTATGGAGGTGACGAAGAGCTCGTCGTAAAAGGTTACGTTGACGCTAGCTTCGACACAGATCTGGATGACTCTAAGTCACAAACCGGATACGTGTATATTTTGAATGGTGGGGCAGTAAGCTGGTGCAGTTGCAAGCAGAGCGTCGTGGCGGGATCTACATGTGAAGCGGAGTACATGGCAGCCTCGGAGGCTGCGCATGAAGCAATTTGGGTGAAGGAGTTCATCACCGACCTAGGAGTCATACCCAATGCGTCAGGGCCGATCAAGATCTTCTGTGACAACACTGGAGCTATTGCCCTTGCCAAGGAGCCCAGGTTTCACAAGAAGACAAGGCACATCAAGCGTCGCTTCAACTCCATTCGTGAAAATGTTCAAGATGGAGACATAGATATTTGTAAAGTACATACGGACCTGAATGTAGCAGATCCGTTGACTAAACCTCTCCCTAGAGCAAAATATGATCAACACCGGAATTCCATGGGTGTTCGATTCATCACAATGTAACTAGATTATTGACTCTAGTGCAAGTGGGAGACTGTTGGAAATATGCCCTAGAGGCAATAATAAAAGGATTATTATTATATTTCCTTGTTCATGATAATTGTCTTTTATTCATGCTATAATTGTGTTATCCGGAAATCGCAATACATGTGTGAATACTTAGACACCAACATGTCCCTAGTAAGCCTCTAGTTGACTAGCTCGTTGATCAACAGATAGTCATGGTTTCCTGACTATGGACATTGGATGTCATTGATAACGAGATCACATCATTAGGAGAATGATGTGATGGACAAGACCCAATCCTAAACATAGCACAAGATCGTATAAGTTCGTTTGCTAGAGTTTTCCAATGTCAAGTATCTTTTCCTTAGACCATGAGATCGTGTAACTCCCGGATACCGTAGGAGTGCTTTGGGTGTACCAAACGTCACAACGTAACTGGGTGACTATAAAGGTATGACTACGGGTATCTCCGAAAGTGTCTGTTGGGTTGACATGGATCAAGACTGGGATTTGTCACTCCGCATGACGGAGAGGTATCACTGGGCCCACTCGGTAATGCATCATCATAATGAGCTCAATGTGACCAAGTGTCTGGTCACGGGATCATGCATTACGGTACGAGTAAAGTGACTTGCCGGTAACGAGATTGAACGAGGTATTGGGATACCGACGATCGAATCTCGGGCAAGTAACATACCGATTGACAAAGGGAATTGCATACGGGGTTGATTGAATCCTCGACATCGTGGTTCATCCGATGAGATCATCGTGGAGCATGTGGGAGCCAACATGGGTATCCAGATCCCGCTGTTGGTTATTGACCGGAGAGCCATCCCGGTCATGTCTACATGTCTCCCGAACCCGTAGGGTCTACACACTTAAGGTTCGGTGACGCTAGGGTTGTGAGATATGTATATGCAGTAACCCGAATGTTGTTCGGAGTCCCGGATGAGATCCCGGACGTCACGAGGAGTTCCGGAATGGTCCGGAGGTAAAGAATTATATATAGGAAGTGCTATTTCGGCCATCGGGACAAGTTTCGGGGTCACCGGTATTGTACCGGGACCACCGGAAGGGTCCCGGGGGTCCACCGGGTGGGGCCACCTATCCCGGAGGGCCCCATGGGCTGAAATAGGAGGAACCCAGCCCATAGTGGGCTGGGGCGCCAGCCCCTATAGGCCCATGCGCCTAGGGTTCCACCATGGAAGAGTCCATGTGGTGGAAGGCACCCCTAGGTGCCTTGGGGGGGAGGGAATCCCCTTGGCCGCCGCCCCCCTAGTAGATCTCATCTACTAGGGCCGGCGCCCCCCCATGGCACCCCTATATATAGTGGGGGGGAGAGGAGGGATTTCACACCAGCCCCTGGCGCCTCCCTCTCCCCGTTACGTCTCCTTCGTAGTATGGCGAAGCCCTGCTTCTGTGACGCCCTGCATCCACCACCACGCCGCCGTGCTGCTGGATCTTCATCAACCTCTCCTTCCCCTTGCTGGATCAAGAAGGAGGAGACGTTCTCCCGTCCCGTACGTGTGTTGAACGCGGAGGTGCCGTCCGTTCGGCGCTGGTCATCGGTGATTTGGATCACGTCGAGTACGACTACATCATCCCGTTCTTTTGAACGCTTCCGTGCGCCATCTACAAAGGTATGTAGATGCATCCGATGACTCATTGCTAGATGAACTCCTAGATGATCTTCGTGAAACGAGTAGGAAAAATTTTGTTTTCTGCAACATTCCCCAACATGTTACTTGCCCGAGATTCGATCGTCGGTATCTCAATACCTAGTTCAATCTCGTTACCGGCAAGTCTCTTTACTCGTTCCGTAATACATCATCTCGCAACTAACTCATTAGTTGCAATGCTTGCAAGGCTTATGTGATGTGCATTACCGAGAGGGCCCAGAGATACCTCTCCGACAATCGGAGTGACAAATCCTAATCTCGAAATACGCCAACCCAACATGTACCCTTGGAGACACCTATAGAGTACCTTTATAATCACCCATTTACGTTGTGACGTTTGGTAGCACACAAAATGTTCCTCCGGCAAACGGGAGTTGCATAATCTTATAGTCATAGGAACATGTATAAGTCATGAAGAAAGCAATAGCAACACACTAAACGATCGGGTGCTAAGCTAATGGAATGGGTCATGTCAATCAGATCATTCAACTAATGATGTGATCCCGTTAATCAAATGACAACTCTTTGTCCATGGTTAGGAAACATAACCATCTTTGATTAATGAGCTAGTCAAGTAGAGGCATACTAGTGACACTCTGTTTGTCTATGTATTCACACATGTATTATGTTTCCGGTTAATACAATTCTAGCATGAATAATAAACATTTATCATGATATAAGGAAATAAATAATAACTTTATTATTGCCTCTAGGGCATATTTCCTTCAGTCTCCCACTTGCACTAGAGTCAATAATCTAGATTACACAGTAATGATTCTAACACCCATGGAGCCTTGGTGCTGATCATGTTTTGCTCGTGGAAGAGGCTTAGTCAACGGGTCTGCAATATTCAGATCCGTATGTATCTTGCAAATCTCTATGTCTCCCACCTGGACTAGATCCCGGATGGAATTGAAGCGTCTCTTGATGTGCTTGGTTCTCTTGTGAAATCTGGATTCCTTTGCCAAGGCAATTGCACCAGTATTGTCACAAAAGATTTTCATTGGACCCGATGCACTAGGTATGATACCTAGATCGGATATGAACTCCTTCATCCAGACTCCTTCATTTGCTGCTTCCGAAGCAGCTATGTACTCCGCTTCACATGTAGATCTCGCTACAACGCTTTGTTTAGAACTGCACCAACTGACAGCTCCACCGTTTAATGTAAACACGTATCCGGTTTGCGATTTAGAATCGTCCGGATCAGTGTCAAAGCTTGCATCAACGTAACCTTTTACGATGATCTCTTTGTCACCTCCATAAATGAGAAACATATCCTTAGTCCTTTTCAGGTATTTCAGGATGTTCTTGACCGCTGTCCAGTGATCCACTCCTGGATCACTTTGGTACCTCCCTGCTAGACTTATAGCAAGGCACACATCAGGTCTGGTACACAGCATTGCATACATGATAGAGCCTATGGCTGAAGCATAGGGAACATCTTTCATTTTCTCTCTATCTTCTGCAGTGGTCGGGCATTGAGTCTTACTCAACTTCACACCTTGTAACACAGGCAAGAACCCTTTCTTTGCTTGATCCATTTTGAACTTCTTCAAAACTTTGTCAAGGTATGTGCTTTGTGAAAGTCCAATTAAGCATCTTGATCTATCTCTATAGATCTTAATGCCTAATATGTAAGCAGCTTCACCAAGGTCTTTCATTGAAAAACTCTTATTCAAGTATCCCTTTATGCTATCCAGAAATTCTATATCATTTCCAATTAGTAATATGTCATCCACATATAATATCAGAAATGCTACAGAGCTCCCACTCACTTTCTTGTAAATACAGGCTTCTCCAAAAGTCTGTATAAAACCAAATGCTTTGATCACACTATCAAAGCGTTTATTCCAACTCTGAGAGGCTTGCACCAGTCCATAAATGGATTGCTGGAGCTTGCACACTTTGTTCGCTCCCTTTGGATCGACAAAACCTTCTGGTTGCATCATATACAACTCTTCTTCCAGAAATCCATTCAGGAATGCAGTTTTGACATCCATCTGCCAAATTTCATAATCATAAAATGCGGCAATTGCTAACATGATTCAGACAGACTTAAGCATCGCTACGGGTGAGAAGGTCTCATCGTAGTCAATCCCTTGAACTTGGCGAAAACCTTTTGCAACAAGTCGAGCTTTGTAGACAGTAATATTACCGTCAGCGTCAGTCTTCTTCTTGAAGATCCATTTATTCTCAATTGCTTGCCGATCATCGGGCAAGTCAACCAAAGTCCATACTTTGTTCTCATACATGGATCCCATCTCAGATTTCATGGCTTCAAGCCATTTTGCGGAATCTGGGCTCACCATCGCTTCTTCATAGTTCGTAGGTTCATCATGATCTAGTAGCATGACTTCCAGAACAGGATTACCGTACCACTCTGGCGCGGATCTCACTCTGGTTGATCTACGAGGTTCAGTAGTATCTTGTTCTGAAGTTTCATGATCATCATCATTAGCTTCCTCACTAACTGGTGTAGGTGTCACAGAAACAGTTTTCTGTGATGCACTACTTTCCAATAAGGGAGCAGGTACAGTTACCTCGTCAAGTTCTACTTTCCTCCCACTCACTTCTTTCGAGAGAAACTCCTTCTCCAGAAAGTTTCCGAACTTAGCAACAAAAGTCTCGCCTTCGGATCTGTGATAGAAGGTGTATCCAATAGTCTCCTTTGGATATCCTATGAAGACACATTTCTCCGATTTGGGTTCGAGCTTATCAGGTTGAAGCTTTTTCACATAAGCATCGCAGCCCAAACTTTCAGAAATGACAACTTTGGTTTCTTGCCAAACCATAGTTCATAAGGTGTCGTCTCAACGGATTTTGATGGTGCCCTATTTAACGTGAATGCGGCCGTCTCCAAAGCATAACCCCAAAACGATAGCGGTAAATCAGTAAGAGACATCATAGATCGCACCATATCTAGTAAAGTACGATTACGATGTTTGGACACACCATTACGCTGTGGTGTTCCGGGTGGCGTGAGTTGCGAAACTATTCCGCATTGTTTCAAATGTACACCAAACTCGTAACTCAAATATTCTCCTCCATGATCAGATCGTAGAAACTTTATTTTCTTGTTACGATGATTTTCAACTTCACTCTGAAATTCTTTGAACTTTTCAAACGTTTCAGACTTATGTTTCATTAAGTAGATATACCCATATTTGCTTAAGTCATCTGTGAAGGTGAGAAAATAACGATACCCGTCACGAGCCTCAACATTCATCGGACCACATACATCTGTATGTATGATTTCCAACAAATCTGTTGCTCTCTCCATAGTACCGGAGAACGGTGTTTTAGTCATCTTGCCCATGAGGCACGGTTCGCAAGTACCAAGTGATTCATAATCAAGTGGTTCCAAAAGTCCATCAGTATGGAGTTTCTTCATGCGCTTTACACCGATATGACCTAAACGGCAGTGCCACAAATAAGTTGCACTATCATTATCAACTTTGCATCTTTTGGCTTCAACACTATGAATATGTGTGTCACTACTATCGAGATTCAATAAAAATAGACCACTCTTTAAGGGTGCATGACCATAAAAGATATTACTCATATAAATAGAACAACCATTATTCTCATATTTAAATGAATAACCGTCTCGCATCAAACAAGATCCAGATATAATGTTCATGCTTAACGCTGGCACCAAATAACAATTATTTAGGTCTAATATTAATCCCGAAGGTAGATGTAGAGGTAGCGTGCCGACTGCGATCACATCGACTTTGGAACCGTTTCCCACGCGCATCGTCACCTCGTCCTTAGCCAATCTTCGCTTAATCCGTAGTCCCTGTTTCGAGTTGCTAATATTAGCAACAGAACCAGTATCAAATACCCAGGTGCTACTGCAAGCATTAGTAAGGTACACATCAATAACATGTATATCACATATACCTTTGTTCACCTTGCCATCCTTCTTATCCGCCAAATACTTGGGGCAGTTCCGCTTCCAGTGACCAGTCTGCTTGCAGTAGAAGCACTCAGTTTCAGGCTTAGGTCCAGGTTTGGGTTTCTTCTCTTGAGTAGAAATTTGCTTGCTGTTCTTTTTGAAGTTCCCCTTCTTCTTCCCTTTGCCCTTTTTCTTGAAACTAGTGGTCTTGTTGACCATCAACACTTGATGCTCCTTCTTGATTTCTACCTCCGCAGCTTTCAGCATTGCGAAGAGCTCGGGAATAGTCTTATTCATCCCTTGCATATTATAGTTCATCATGAAGCTCTTGTAGCTTGGTGGCAGTGATTGGAGAATTCTGTCAATGACGCAATCATCTGGAAGATTAACTCCCAATTGAATCAAGTGATTATTATACCCAGACATTTTGAGTATATGCTCACTGACAGAACTGTTCTCCTCCATCTTGCAGCTATAGAACTTATTGGAGACTTCATATCTCTCAATCCAGGCATTTGCTTGAAATATTAACTTCAACTCCTGGAACATCTCATATGCTCCATGACGTTCAAAACGTCGTTGAAGTCCCGATTCTAAGCCGTAAAGCATGGCACACTGAACTATCGATTAGTCATCAGGTTTGCTCTGCCAGACGTTCATAACATCTGGTGTTGCTCCAGCAGCAGGCCTGGCACCCAGCGGTGCTTCCAGGACGTAATTCTTCTATGCGGCAATGAGGATAATCCTCAAGTTACAGACCCAGTCTGTGTAATTGCTACCATCATCTTTCAACTTTGCTTTCTCAAGGAACGCATTAAAATTCAACGAAACAACAGCACGAGCCATCTATCTACAATCAAGCATAAACAAGCAAGATACTATCAGGTACTAAGTTTCATGATAAATTTAGGTTCAATTAATTTACTTAAAGAACTCCCACTTAGATAGACATCCCTCTAATCCTCTAAGTGATTACGTGATCCAAATCAACTAAACCATGTCCGATCATCACGTGAGATGGAGTAGTTTCATTGGTGAACATCACTATGTTGATCATATCTACTATATGATTCACGCTCGACCTTTCGGTCTCCGTGTTCCAAGGCCATATCTGTATATGCTTGGCTCGTCAAGTATAACCTGAGTATTCCGCGTGTGCAATTGTTTTGCACCCGTTGTATTTGAACGTAGAGCCTATCACACCCGATCATCACGTGGTGTCTCAGCACGAAGAACTTTCGCAACGGTGCATACTCAGGGAGAACACTTCTTGATAATTAGTGAGAGATCATCTTATAATGCTACCGTCAAACAAAGCAAGATAAGATGCATAAACGATAAACATCACATGCAATCAATATAAGTGATATGATATGGCCATCATCATCTTGTGCTTGTGATCTCCATCTTCGAAGCACCGTCGTGATCACCATCGTCACCGGCGCGACACCTTGATCTCCATCGTAGCATCGTTGTCGTCTCGCCAATCTTATGCTTCCACGACTATCACTGCCGCTTAGTGATAAAGTAAAGCATTACAGCGCGATTGCATTGCATACGATAAAGCGACAACCATATGGCTCCTGCCAGTTGCCGATAACTCGGTTACAAAACATGATCATCTCATACAATAAAATTTAGCATCATGTCTTGACCATATCACATCACAACATGCCCTGCAAAAACAAGTTAGACGTCCTCTACTTTGTTGTTGCAAGTTTTACGTGGCTGCTACGGGCTTAAGCAAGAACCAATCTTACCTACGCATCAAAACCACAACGATAGTTTGTCAAGTTGGTGCTGTTTTAACCTTCGCAAGGACCGGGCGTAGCCACACTCGGTTCAACTAAAGTTGGAGAAACTGTCACCCGCAAGCCACCTATGTGCAAAGCACGTCAGGAGAACCGGTCTTGCTTAAGCGTACGCGTAATGTCGGTCCGGGCCGCTTCGTCCAACAATACCGCCGAACCAAAGTATGACATGCTGGTAAGCAGTATGACTTATATCGCCCACAACTCACTTGTGTTCTACTCGTGCATATAACATCAACATATAAAACCTAGGCTCGGATGCCACTGTTGGGGAACGTAGTAATTTCAAAATTTTCCTACGCACACACAAGATCATGGTGATGCATAGCAACGAGAGGGGGAGAGTGTGATCTACGTACCCTTGTAGTTCGACAACGGAAGCATTTGGTTGATGTAGTCGTACGTCTCCACGGCCCGGGCGATCAAGCACCGAAACTACGGCACCTCCGAGTTTTAGCACACGTTCAGCTCGATGACGATCCCCGGACTCCGATCCAGCAAAGTGTCGGGGAAGAGTTCCGTCAGCACGACGGCGTGGTGACGATCTTGATGTACTACCGTCGCAGGGCTTCGCCTAAGCACCGCTACAATATTATCGAGGACTATGGTGGAAGGGGGCACCGCACACGGCTAAGAATATGATCACGTGGATCAACTTGTGTCTATGGGGTGCCTCTTGCCTCCGTATATAAAGGATCCAAGGGGGGGTGCGGCTGGCCCTAGTAGGAGGCGCGCAGGAGGAGTCCTACTCCTACCGGACTCCTACCGGGAGTAGGACTCCCCTGCCTTTCCTTGTCCAATTAGGAGAGGGGGAAGGAAGGGAGAGAGAGAGGGGGGCACCGCCCCTCCCTCCTTGTACAATTCGGACTAGGGGGAGAGGGGGCGCGCGGCCTGCCCTGGCAGCCCCTCCTCTTCTCCACTTTAGGCCCATGAGGCCCATTAACCCCCCGGGGGGTTCCGGTAACCCCCCGGTGCTCCGGTTTTATCCGAAACTTCCCCGGAACACTTCCGGTGTCCGAATATAGCCGTCCAATATATCAATCTTTATGTCTCGACCATTTCGAGACTCCTCGTCATGTCCGTGATCACATCCGGGACTCCGAACTAACTTCAGTACATCAAAACTCATAAACTCATAATATAACTGTCATCGAAACCTTAAGCGTGCGGACCCTACGGGTTCGAGAACAATGTAGACATGACCGAGACACGTCTCCGGTCAATAACCAATAGCGGAACCTGGATGCTCATATTGGCTCCTACATATTCTACGAAGATCTTTATCGGTCAGACCGCATAACAACATACGTTGTTCCCTTTGTCATCGGTATGTTACTTGCCCGAGATTCGATCGTCGGTATCTCAATACCTAGTTCAAACTCGTTACCGGCAAGTCTCTTTACTCGTTCCGTAATACATCATCTCGCAACTAACTCATTAGTTGCAATGCTTGCAAGGCTTATGTGATGTGCATTACCGAGAGGGCCCAGAGATACCTCTCCGACAATCGGAGTGACAAATCCTAATCTCAAAATACGCCAACCCAACATGTACCCTTGGAGACACCTGTAGAGTACCTTTATAATCACCCATTTACGTTGTGACGTTTGGTAGCACACAAAGTGTTCCTCCGGCAAACGGGAGTTGCATAATCTCATAGTCAAAGGAACATGTATAAGTCATGAATAAAGCAATAGCAACACACTAAACGATCGGGTGCTAAGCTAATGGAATGGGTCATGTCAATCAGATCATTCAACTAATGATGTGATCCCGTTAATCAAATGACAACTCTTTGTCCATGGTTAGGAAACATAATCATCTTTGATTAATGAGCTAGTCAAGTAGAGGCATACTAATGACACTCTATTTGTCTATGTATTCACACATGTATTATGTTTCCGGTTAATACAATTCTAGCATGAATAATAAACATTTATCATGATATAAGGAAATAAAGAATAACTTTATTATTGCCTCTAGGGCATATTTCCTTCACGTGATCATATCCGGGACTCCGAACTACCTTCGGTACATCAAAACACATAAACTCATAATATAACCGTCATCAAACTTTAAGCGTGCGGACCCTACGGGTTCGAGAACTATGTAGACATGACCGAGACACGTCTCCGGTTAATAACCAATAGCGGAACCTGGATGCTCATATTGGCTCCTACATATTCTACGAAGATCTTTATCGGTCAAACCGTATAACAACATACGTTGTTCCCTTTGTCATCGGTATGTTACTTGCCCGAGATTTGATCGTCGGTATCTCAATACCTAGTTCAATCTCGTTACCGGCAAGTCTCTTTACTCGTTCCGTAATACATCATCCCGCAACTAACTCATTAGTTACAATGCTTGCAAGGCTTGAGTGATGTGTATCACCGAGTGGGCCCAGAGATACCTCTCCGACAATCGGAGTGACAAATCCTAATCTTGAAATACGCCAACCCAACAAGTACCTTTGGAGACACCTGTAGAGCACCTTTATAATCACCCAGTTACGTTGTGACGTTTGGTAGCACACAAAGTGTTCCTCCGGTAAACGGGAATTGCATAATCTCATAGTCATAGGAACATGTATAAGTCATGAAGAAAGCAATATCAACAAACTAAACGATCAAGTGCTAAGCTAACGAAATGGGTCAAATCAATCACATCATTCTCCTAATGATGTGATCCCGTTAATCAAATGACAACTCTTTTTCCATGGCTAGGAAACATAACCATCTTTGATTCAACGAGCCAGTCAAGTAGAGGCATACTAGTGACACTCTGTTTGTCTATGTATTCACATATGTATCATGTTTCCGGTTAATACAATTCTAGCATGAATAATAAACATTTATCATGGTATAAGGAAATAAATAATAACTTTATTATTATTGCCTCTAGGGCATATTTCCTTCAGAAACTTTGTCCCGATGGTATACAGGAGCGCTAGAAAGCGCATTGGGTGGTTTGAGGCTTTGTGAGCGAGTCGGTGTCGACTTCATGAATACCTTTGCCGTGGTTGTCAAACCCAGCACGATCCGTACCATCATGCACCTCACAGTGTCTCGGGCATGGCCGGTACATCAGATGGATGTCTCCAACGCCTTCCTCCGTGGCCATCTCGACGAGCTAGTGTATTGCCAGCGGCTTGCTGGTTTTGTCGATGACGCAACCCCGAATCATGTGTGCCCACTTTCTCGCTCGTTATATGGGCTCAAGCAGGCACCACGTGCCTGGTACTAGCGCATCGCGACGTTTCTTCACCAGCCTGGCTTCCGCTACAATCGCTCTGACGCCTCGCAATTTGTCTATCGACAGGGCCATGAGATTGCGTACCCGCTCCTCTACATCGACGACATCATTTTGATGGCATGCACCGCTGATCTTCTTCTTTGGCTTACTAATCGACTTCACATTGAGTTCGCCATCAAGGACTTAGAGCCGCTACACTACTTCCGTGGCATCGAGGTGGTATGATGCGTGGACATGTTCTTTCTTCAGCAGCAAAAGTACGCTCATGAGTTGCTTGACCGCGTCGGGATGCTCAACTACAAACCCGCGACCACCCCTATCGACACAAAGGCCAAGCTCTCCTCCACCGTTGGTTCGCCGGTGCCGGATGCCCCCTTCTACTGCTCGATTGTGGGTGCTCTCCAGTATTTGACGCCCACTCTCCTAGAGTTGAAGTACGTGGTACAACATGTGTGCCTTCATATGCATTCGCCTTGTGATGCTCACGGGACCACGGTGAAACGGATTCTCCGTTACATTCGCGGTACTATGGATCTTTGCCTCTGGCTCCACGCTTCGACAGCTATGGACATTGTGGCATACTCTGATGCAAACTGGGCTGGCTGCACCGACACACGGCGTTCCACCTCTGGATATTGTGTCTACCTTGGACTATCACTTATCTGTTGGCCGTCCAATCGACGACCCACAGTTTCTCGGTCTAGTGTTGAGGTTGAGTATCGTGCTGTGGCTAACGTTGTTGTTGAGTGCTTATGGCTTCTGCAACTTCTCCAAGAGCTCTCTTGTCCCGCCGATAAGGCCACCATTTGTGTATTGCGACAACGTTTGTGCCATCTACCTCTCTGACAACCCCATTCATCATCGCCGCACCAAACATATTGAGCTGGATATCCACTTTGTTCGCGAGCAGGTGGCTCTTGGTCACGTTCGAGTTCTTCACATGCATACGGCCTACCTCTCAATAGTTTGCGGATATCATGACGAAGGGGTTGTCGACGTTGGTTTTCGAGGAGTTTCGGTCCAATCTGTGCGTTAGTGCCGACGCTTCGACTGCCGGGGGAGGGGGCGGGGGTTGAGCGACCTATGTATTCGTATATACACATGCACTATAATCTCCATCCATTTTATTAGGGTTTAGTCCTAGACGTGATGATTTCCCTATACATCTATATATTGACACTGGATACCCGTGAAACGTGTGTGTTGTATCCTATCCTCTCTCTACATTTGTGTTTAGTGGTTTTTGCGCTCTGCACAAAAATGATACCTTTTTTTGCTAATAACATTACAATTGTGATGGTCCTGTGAATTTTACTTCTACTATTTCCTCATTGTCGATCCAGAAGTCATGTAACACCCAAAGTGGAGGGGCTCTCCTCCTTTCCCTTCTTCAATATATAGTGCGCACGCTCGTGGGCATTCGAAAAAAGAAGAAGCCATGACGTGTAATCGAGGATGATGTTCCGTATCTTGAAAGAGAAACCATGTGAGGCCAGAATAAAAAAGAATGTGGCAGAGGAGATAAAGAAAGCGAGTCGTCCAGTCTCCGGGCGGAGTCTGAAACAGGACCCTAATCCCACGCTCTCACAGTCGCGGTCGCGGTCGCACCCACTAATCACGGCGCATCAATCAAGCTGCCGCTATCAATCATTAACGGCGACAAGACCAAGCACACAAGCAAAACCACGCTATGCAAATCCCCCGAATATAGCAGAGCGTCCGGTCAAACCGGCCTTCATTTCCCAAGCACGATGCATAGATAAGTAAATAAACAAAAGAAAAGAAAAAGAGCGAGGGATTTTTCCGGTCCCTTTGTCCAATGGAGTCACGCGGCACGTAGCTCCGCCTCGGACCACATGCACACGCAAACCCCAATTGAAAATTATTATTACTCGCCACGAGAAAATCAGCTTTTGTTTTTGTTTTCGTCCGAGCAAGCGAGCGAGCTCCTCGCGAGGCTGCCCCTCTCCCTCCCTCTCTCTCTCTCTCTCTCTCTCTCTCTTCCCCCACATCTTCAGTTCGAGGTCGGCGCCTGGGCCTCACCTCTCCTCGCCGTCGGCATTCCGCCGCCCCCCCTGCCGGAATCGCCTTCTACAAGCTTCTCCATGGACGACTCCGGTGGCGCTGATCCGGCGCGCCAGCATCTGTCCCCGCAGGGCGGCGGGGGCGGGCAGCCGCCAGTGCCGCGCTCCCCGACCCCGCTCGACCTCGCCGCCGCGTCTGCCTACCACCACAGGCGCCTCTCCCCGTCGCCCCGCCCCCCGGCTCACCCGCAGGTGCGTCTCCCGTCGCCCTACGGCCAGATCCCCTCCGGCGCCGCGGCCCACCACGCGCGCTCGCTGTCGCAGCCCCTCTTCTTCTCCCTCGACTCGCTCCCGCCGCCGCCCTACGCCGATCTGGCCGGCCCGCCCGCCATCCCGCCCTCCCCGCCGTCTTCAAGCTCCGACCCGCCGCCCTTCGGCCTGCCGCCGCGGAGGGCTGGCCACCGCCGCTCTCAGAGCGACATCCCCTTCGGGTTCTCGCAGCTCAGCCCGCCCCTGCCGCCCCCGGCGCCGGTGAAGCGCGAGGCGGCCACGGGACAGGATGGCGGCAGATTGGAGGGCGACGACACTGCGTTGTACGACCTTGTCAACGCCTACATGGACCTGGACGGGATGGACGCGCTCAACTCCTCCGAGGACCGCCACGACGACCGTGACAGTCACAGCCGTGCCAGCGGCACCCGCGCTGCCAGCGCGGCCGAGAGCAGCGAGAACGAAGCCGAGAGCCAGTCCACCTCAGCGGAGAGGAAGGACGGAGCCAAGTCTCGGCATTGTCGCAGCTTGTCCATGGACAGCTTCATGGGGAAGCTCAACTATGCCACGGGTGACGATTCACCAAAGCTACCACTGCCGTCCCCCAGCGGTGGCCTTTCCAGGAGCGGGAGTGGGTCCTTGGATGGTGGTGGTGCTGCGTCACTGTTTGGTACCGAGTTCGCCAACGGGGAGTTCACTGAGGCTGAGAAGAAGAAGATCATGGCAAATGAACGCCTGGCAGAGATAGCTTTGACAGATCCTAAGAGGGTCAAGAGGTATGCATTTCATCATAGAGTGAAAAAATATTTCCCACTCAATTTAAGCATCCTGACTTTTTAAAATTGACAGGATTTTGGCAAATCGCCAGTCTGCGGCAAGGTCAAAGGAGCGCAAGATGAGGTACATTCAAGAACTCGAGCATAAGGTACAGGTCTTGCAGACAGAGGCGACTACACTTTCAGCACAGTTGACAATGATGCAGGTTTGTCTTATGGAGTTGCTCTGTATTTTGATTTTGTTTATGTTAGGACGGAACTAATTCTTGACGCACTTGTTTGCAGAGGGACTCTGGAGGACTTGCGACTCAGAACAATGAGTTGAAAATAAGGCTGCAAGCAATGGAGCAACAGGCACAGCTGAGAGATGGTATGCTTCTTATGGTCCCCTTCAGCATTGTTCTTCATTTCTTTTGGTTAAAATTAAACTGGGTTATGTCTTCTGGGGAAACTAGCAAACGGCAATACAAAAATAGTGCTCTTTAAGTATTATGCCAGCATGTGTCTGTGCCAACTTTCAACTGTCTGGGCTGGTTTGGTAATCATGTAGTATCACCAATGCAGATCAGTCTTTTTATTGTTGGGTCGGGATAGTTTCTGTTTATGTGCACTCGACACTGTAGGGTTAATCAAGGCCAAGCAAATAAGTTTACATTAAAATGCAATAGTCGAGTGGTTCTTGGATGTTATTGCATGTTTCATGTGTCTAGATATATTGGTTCTTAATTTACCATGCATCTTGGTTGTGTTTGTAATAAAAAATTTCATGGTTTGGTGCTGAAAGATGACTTGCCAATATTTATCCAAGCCAAAGCTAAACCAATTGGTTGGGTGCCAACTTCTCTAAAAACTTGCCTACATTTGGCAAGTTTTGGAGTTGCAAAATGTAGGTATGCCAAAATATTGGCTAGCAATTTTTGGCTCCCAACAAAAGCATGGCCTATTACCTTTGTTTCGTGATTTATGATTTACAAAAAATTGTGTGCTGGTTCTCTATGATAGTCAGTTATATTAAGTCGCCAAATGTAAGCATGCTAAAATATTGGCTAGCAATTTTTGGCTACCAACCAAAGCACACTCTATTACCTTGTTTCGTGATTATTATACGAAAGATCGCGTGCTTGTTCTCTGTGTTAGTCAGTGATATTAAACTATCATTATAAATATTGCTGATTCTTTTTATGCTGGTGTACAAATTTTCCTGGCGTTGATTACTTGCTGAGTAGATTAAAGTCCTTTTGTCTCAGGAAAGTTGATTTGCAAATTGGTTGAAAATTGATGACACAGTATATTCATTTTATATTATTACTTTATTAGTTGCTAGGGGTTCGGTCACCAGGTGGCTGGGTTGTACCATCATGGTACATACTTTTACTGGGATTTTTTTGAACAATATGTATTTGGAAAATCTTGCATATCTTAACACTGTTTTATCACTAATCAATATATGTTTTAAAATACTTTGAAAACCTTGAATACCTCAAACTATTTTATCATGATTTCCTCATGTGCGTCTAGTTTGACTAGGTTCGTTACTCTTGCTTACATGAGGATATATCAACTAATGTCCAGTTCCTTTAGATGCTTATGTGACCTACTGTTTGTTTTGGTTCCTTTGGGCACATTTTATGGTTGATAAGTACTATATACGTATACTGTAGAAACTGTCTTCTTACTCACTTCTGTTGAAAAGGCTTGTATATTTTTCCTTAATGACATTTGAAAAGATTCAAATATTCCATATATCTAGTCTTAAATTGTGTTTAATAGCCTATTCAGATCTAAATGTCAGATTGCTATTTCAATTAGTGTAAAAATCGTTTCTGAAAGTTCACGCTGGTGATGTATACTTGTTTTGAACATTTTTAATGCGGTGTAAGATTGAAGATCTATAATAGCATTTTCTCTATGCGTCTTCTGTGCATTTTTGGTTATTTGTGAGTCCACAGTTGGTTTCAGGCTTTCAGTAAATGTTCTAGCTACTTAGCTAGCGGTCAGCAATTTATGCTAGTGATTTTGTTGCCATGGGTCCTCTCTGTGGATTGATATATAGTCCATATGTAGCTAATATACGGTTCTAAGAGCATCTCCAGTCGGACTTGCCTAATCTGACCCCATTTATGTTCGCCGACCGCCCCATATTTGTCCGCCCGGGCAACCACAGTCCACACCCCTCATATACAAAACCTCAAATCCATACAAAGCCATGCATATAGATCATATATCACACAACCAATTCAACACAAGCCAAAATAATTCACAACAAATCAAATTCAACAATTCATACATAGGCATACACGAATGAATCAATCGCCCCCATTGTTGCACTCATGGATCTCCTTTTTGTTGATGATCCACTTCTTGCAATTGTCATACATGAGGATAGTGTCGGCCGACATGATCCTTGACTCCTAGTGATCTTCGTGAGTCTCACCTTCTCAAGCTCAAGCTCCATTTCTTTTTGCCATTTCTCTTGCTTCTCCATGTCTATCCTCTCCCTACATGATCATCCTATCCAACTCCATGCCCTCCCGATGCACATACAAGAAGAGCTTGTACCTCTCCCGCTTCTCCTCCCTTTTCTCTTGCTTCTCCATGTCTATCCTCTCCTTCTCCATAATCATCCTATCCCGTACCCTCTCCCTTTGCACATACAAGAAGAGCTTGTACCTCTCGTGTTTCTCCTTCATTTTCTTCAATGTCTCCTCCCTTGTTGCAAAAAATGTCCGTCCATGTGGCGGACATTTTGCTTGCCGGGTCGTCACGTGCGCCCCTATCCTTCTCCCACTTCCTCCCCCTCAGTGTCTATTCCTCTTTGGGTTGGTCCCATGTCAGTCCACCCCTCCATTTGGCTCATCGTCATCATCCAGTCCAATAGATTGGTGAGTTGTCGGGGTTCTTGATATCTTCAAAAGAGGTTTGACCACTTTGGTTTCCCAGTCAATTGCACCCAACAATCCAAAATAATCCAAGAAAGGAAGCAAGACAAGGAAGATGATGAACAATGTGAAGCAAACAAAACTTACATGGCTATCGACTCCAATACCACTTTGGTGCCTATTCACCACTTTTGCATAGAAACTGCAAAACTTGTTCAAACAAAGGCGAATTTTGATTACCCATTTCATAGTTTGGAGGAGCTTCACCGTCATTTATCATGTCCATCATGAACGAGTCCTAAAGATGCATCACAGTGAAACTACCATCCTATAATGGATCCGATAAATGCACATGGGGCAAAAAAGACCTAAGCATTTTGTTGAGGAATATCTTCGAACGGTTGCTAGGCATGTCCGTCGCTGAGGATCCCCGACGTTGTCCGTGACTGTTGGAGTTGTGGTGACTTGTATGACGTGTCCAAGAGGCGTCCGCTTCCTGCGTGAAGCCATTCGAGATGCTGGACCATTGTGAAGCTCCATGTCAACGACGTCCTTCTCCGCCTTCTTGCGGGCGTGCTGCTGGAGTTGCTGCTCCTTGCAGATGATGGTCTCCACTTTGCTCCCAGCGGTAGGGACCCCCATGGACTTTGCCGAGCCATCCTCCATGGTGCGGGCGGACGGCGGAGTGGGCCAGGACGGCTAGGACGAAGGAGGAGGTGGGCGCCACAGATGCGGAAGAGGGCAACGACTCAGATGCGGGAAAGAGAAGACAGACACATTAGAGAGGGTGGTCAATTTGGAGGAATTTGGAGTGGGTTCGGCTTGCCGGATCCGACGTGGTGGACGCATCCGGGTGCTCCCAAATCCGTCCCACATATGAGCTGGGTTTGAGGGGTGCCGGACAGCCTGAACATATGGGCTGGGTTTGGGGGGTCCGTTTGGGTGGCCTATTTGTGTCCGCATGGTGTTTGGGCTGTCTGCCCGGGCATATGGGTGCGAAGTAGGGGGTCCGGTTGAAGATGCTCTAAGGTCGGCTAGCATATGTCTCTGGTTGGCATGATAAATTGCTGGTGTTGTACTAGAAGTTGATTTCATTGCAAGATGGCATCATATGCCAATTGCTAGCCCTACCCAGATAAACTTTCTAGGCAAACGCAAGTGTGTATGATAATGATATTTTCATTATCTTCATGCTTGTTTCCATAGTTGTCACAGTATTAGTTATGTG
The DNA here is from genome assembly GCF_003073215.2 of Triticum urartu. Taxonomy (NCBI): domain Eukaryota; kingdom Viridiplantae; phylum Streptophyta; class Magnoliopsida; order Poales; family Poaceae; genus Triticum; species Triticum urartu. The sequence continues at coordinate 269,624,865 of NC_053028.1, forward strand.
TTGTGTTATATAATCCATGTTTAGTTGTTCAGGTTGTTGTTTGCAGTGTCTATAAACCAATCATGTGTCATTGTGTTTATTTGGGTGACAGGGTTATATATGTTCATCTTGCTTTGTGACTTTCAGTGCTAAACTATGGAAATCAACTGTGCATGTGCCATTTTTTTCTTTCTTTTCAGATAATATAAGATTTTATTTCCTTGTTGATGCACATTGTTTTTTTGCCACCTATTGCAGTGATTGAATGAAGGCTATCATGTAACTTAATTAGTTGTTTTGTAATGTTCTGTCCATTGATTTATGTTTCTCTATGGGATTCATATGTATCCAGCTCTGAATGAAGCACTAACGGGTGAGGTCCAGCGGCTGAAACTTGCAACCGGTGAGATTACGGATGCTCGTATGTCGAAGGCGGGCCTACAGCAGCAGATGAACTCCCAGCTGATTCAAATGCAGCAGCTGCAAATACAGCAGCAGCAACAGCAGCAGTCATCACAGACGCAGCAGGCTCAGCAGCAGCAGCAGCAGCAGCAGTCGCAGCAATCAGCATAGACCAAGTCACAAAGAACCTGGATCTCTATAGCAGAGGAGAAATTCGAATCTAGCCGAGCATGATGAGTTGAAGATGGTGATCGTATGTGCGAGCGGAGAGAAAATAATATCTTTTGATTATATCAGACAGGTTGTAGGATGGATAGCAGTGGTTGGGCAACGGATGCTGCCCGAGTTCTTTTGTTTAAGGTGGTATAATACTCAGCGTGGAGCATGGTCGTCGTCGTACCGTATTGTCTGTCGTATATTCGTGCTGTACATGAGTACCTTCCTTGTGAGTCACTGTGGTAGTCTTCTCATTAAAGATTCTTTCCGACGAGTTGTTTCTGCGAGTCTATGAGGTTATTATATTACAAAATCTACAACAGTACCTGTGCCGCGAACGTGTAATGGAGTATATGGCGTACTTCGTCAGCGTTCGGGCTATGCTTGTGTTCACGTTTTGGCGTTGGTTGCTTTATCTCTCCTGTGAAAGTCCGTTGCAGATCTGGCTCTCCAAAAAGTCGAGTGTGGCAAGCTAGGTAAGTAATCAAAACAATTAAAAAAAAAATTCCAGTCAGAGCATCTACGGCCGGACCCCTATGTCTGCGGGTCAAAAAAGAGTGATCCAATCGAATCTCTATTTCATTCCGGGAAACGTTTCACGCCGGGGCACCGGCCGAAGCTTCGACCGGACTCGCTAGCTGTTGCTGCTAGTAGGTCCACCTCACATCCCTTATCCTTCCGCAGTTATTTTTCACGTTTTGCTTTCCCTCCTCCTGCATCTAGGCTTCCTCCCAACCCCAAGCACTGACTGACAATGGCCCCCCACCACACACCAGCTACCCCCCGTTACTGGTAGGTGATGTCGTCGGTGTCAAGTCCGGGCAGGCTGGGACTACGCCTTCAACCGGTCACGGCGGACAGCCGCCCGCCTGGGGCGACGGCCTGGCTTTTGCCACCCCACCCCACGTTGCCCTCTGGCGTCGTGCTGCACGCTTCGACGAGCCCGTGCTACGAGCGGCGACCGGTCACCGGAGAAGACATGCCCACCGAGATGTGTTGCAACCGGCCTAGGCGGAAGCTGGAACCACGTCATGGCCTGTTGCAACTGGTGCCCGAGAGAGCTCCCATCATGGGACGGCGAGCATGGTGACCACGAGCTGCGAAGACGGCGGCGTTGTTCCAAGCAAACACTAAAGACATCACGCTTTTTGTTACATGCTACAACCTGTATCACATTTTGCTACAACCGGCACACCACTCAGCTACAACCGGCGTCGAGTTTTGCTACATCAGATATACAGAAAGTTGCAAGCGTTCAGTGCCATCAAGGAAAGCTACAACCATCTACAGAAAATGCTACAACCTTCGATGAAAAAAGCTTCAACCGAACGAGAGAGGAATATTTCACCCAGGCGCTGCTCAAAACGAAAAAAGTTTCAATCGTTTAGAAAAGCTTCCACCGTAGGGGGGAAAAGCTTCAACCATTGAGATAAAAGCTACAACCGTGTCAATTTTTTGCTACTACCGTCTATGTGTTTTGCTACATCCATTCATGCGGCCATGGTGCTTTTTTACGACTGTGGTGTGACCGGCGAAGACGAGGATGGCATTTTTGTTGCAACATCCTCGTCTTTTGCTACCATTGGCGATGTGTTTTGTTACATCCGATTAATTTTTTTGCTATAATGGCGATGCCGATGGATTTTTTTGCTGCAACCGTTGTCTTCATTTGCTACGTCTGACACGGGAAAATGCTACCACGGGGCATCTCTGTTTTTTGCTGGAACCAATCATCGGTGAGGCGGAGCTGCATCCATGGCACTCCGACGAGCAGCGGGGGCAGCGAGCGGTCAAGGCGAGCTGAGTCCCGGAGCGCGGGGCGGCCCCAACGGGCGGCCGGGGCGGCGAGCAGACTGGACAAGCTGAGTCGTGGAGCTGCATCCATGGCGCTCCGACGGGCGGCCGAGGCGGCGAGCGGTCAGCTCCAACCGGCGGCCGGGGCGGCGAGCGGCCGGGGCGAGATGAGTGCCGGAGCGTGGGGCGGCCCCGACGGGCTGTCGGCGCGGCGAGCGCTCGGGAAGACGACGATAAGGTAAAAAAAAGCAGAGGAGCTCCGATCTGACGGTGTCGCACAACAGATCGGGCGGCTGGGAGCAGACCGGCCGAAACATTCGGCCGGTGCGCCGGCGCCTAGAGGTGCCCTTTTATTCCTAAATGTCTAGACTTACTGGTGTATTTCATACCCGTCTCAAATCCCTATACCAGACATGTCCGCCGGTCAAAAAAGAGTGATCCAATCGGATTCCTATTTTATCTCTAAATGTTTAAGACTCACTGGCGTACCTCATACTCGTCTCAAATCTAGGGTCAAAAAAGAGTGATCCAATCAGACCCTCTATTCTATCTCTAAACGTGTGGACTAACCTGTGTACCTCAAACTCGTCTCAAATCTGAGAGCAATATGAGGCTGCCTGGGCACGCCTAGACACTCCTGCCACCTCAGAGTGCAAGGACCCACAAGACATCCACAGTTCTCCTTTCATCTCTCTTCTCATGCCCATGGCCGAAGCTCACCCTGCCGAGCATCCACACCAGCCCCCCGGCCGCTGCCCCCGTCGCCGAGATGAAGATTCCAGCGCCCACGTCCCGACCTCATGCCAACGGCCGCTCCCAAGGCAGACCTCGTGCGCCGTTTGCATGAGCTGGCCGAGACTGCTCGTGCCCGTGGAATCCGTGTGTGCATCCGCGTGGCCGCACGCCCGACGAGCTGGATCCTCTGTGATGTAGGGTAGAACCCTAGTGGACCAATCTTTCACGAAAGGAGCGGATCCCGCGATGAACACGAGGGGAAAAACACGAGAGGAACACGAGAAACCAACAAATATGATCACACATGCGCTAGATCCATGAACACAAAGGAAGATACAAGATCCAAAGTCAACAACGGACGATACAAGAGGTAACCGGTTCTTCTCCGCGAGGAGGTCTTGAATCCACAAGGGGATCTTCCTGTGAGGGGTCTTGAATCCAAAGGTGGATCTTCTCCATAGAGGGGCCGCGGTCTCTCTCGTGGAGTAGATCCGATATGGATGAGCGAAGCTCTATCTCTCAAATGAGCTATCACAACGCTAACCCTAAAACATAGGTGGAGGGGGAGTATATATAGTCTAAGGGGCGAAGGGGTACATGGGCCACGGCCCAGACGCGCTGCACGCAGGTAGGGGGGCCGGATGTCCGGGCGTCAGGCCGGATGTACGAGCACTGGGGGCGGATGTCCGGGCTGGCAGGGTCCAACCTTGTTGCTCTCTGGAATGGCGGGGTCCGGATTTCTGGGCTGGAGGCCGGATGTCCGGGGGCTCGGGACGCGCCGGATGTCCGGGCCTTGTAGACTTGACCACTGGCTCCTTGCTGCTGGTGACACGTCTAGGGGCCGGATGTCCAGGTCCTAGAAGCTGTCTCCGTCTTCTTCCGTCGTCGCTTCCATGCTTCCCTCGCGGATGGTGTAGTTGTTCCTTGGCGCTTGCACTCCTCCTCATCGTCCGTAGTGTTTCGACAATACCTATGCATGCACATGAGAGAGGTGTCAAGTAGCATACCATCCTCGAAGGGGTCAAGTGAGAACATGTAAAGGAGATGATTCACCTTTATGTATGTGAAGTAGATGTCGCACGTGTCACTTGCCAAACAGACTCTTGACATGGTGATGTCCATAGGATGCTCCGCATCATCTCCCCTCCCTTGGAAAAGATCCGACCTCGGATCGAAATCCAAATCACCATGGGAAAGAGATGGCGTCACCTTGTAGGAGTGGTCGATCACCAAGTTCTCGTCATCTTGAAGCTCGAAATGGGCACTCTCCAATGTCACACCATCTTGGGATTCCTTCAAAAGTAGCAAAGACAACAACCACTTGGAAAAACAAATGTGGTTAGCGTTAGTGCAAAACCAAGCATTCAAGAGGTGATTCACCAAACAAGTGTCGTCATCATGCAAAGCATATGGTTTGACAAAGGATTGTGACATGGCATATAAGCATATAAATTGAGCACAATCAAAGATATCATGGGGACAAGCATGTAAATGTGAGGTAGTGATGCAAATATGTGTAACACGAGAATAAGCATCTACCTCAAGATCATAGCAAGCATGGGAAAATTTCTCAATGAAAGGTCTATGGTAGGCATAGGAATCATTCACAACACCAAATAAAATGAAGTGTCTAAACACATGGGTCAAGTGCAAGACAATCCAAGTATAATGTGCATTGGGTGTAGTGAATATCGTGTGGCACTCAACACAATGGAAAGAGCAATTGTTCATCATGTGTGAGGCAATCAAGGCAAGCATGTAGCAGTCAATGGGACATGGCATATGTGAAGTGATGACATTGTTGCAACCAAACATATGAGAGGAGCAAGTAATCCAAGAATTGGATGCAACACACAAGGCATATATATCATGATGCATGGAACAGTGAGAATGGCAAGTGGAAGCAAGATCGCTAACATGTGTGCAATCAAGTCTCATGGCGCAAGCAACACAAGTAGTATGATCCGCAATATCCATGCTCATGGTTTGGGGGTTCTCAAAAGAGAAGGATATGACCTTGAAAACATGTCCGTGCGTCCTTCACAATGCCAAAGTACAAGCAAGTGCGATGTAGAATCGTCATGGTAGGAGGTGGTTCGCTCTCAAGAGCTCGGATTGTCAACTCACGTGACATGGAAGTCGACACGAAGTCCAAGTATCCTACACATGCACACAACAAAAAGAACGTATGCGCATGGTAGATAAACACATCATCCATCATGATGGTTCTCTTCTCTTGCACATAACCATTAGAAACATAAGTGTGTGAAGAATATGATGCAACAATGGCAATATTCATGGCACTAGGTATATGGTGCAAAGAGGTAAGACATGCATGCTTCACAAGAAATATGTTAAAATCTCCAAATATATGCGAGAATGCTATGGGGGCAATCTCATTAGCAAGATGAAAATCATAGTTGCGTTCAATACATGGCAAATCATCTAGCATGAGAGAGGAAACATATGGAGATATATGACGACAAGCAATAATAATCATGTGCAAAGCATGTAGATGGTTGTCATCAACCGCATAAAATAAGCAAGTTTGAGTCATTGGAGATGCAACAAGGCAAGCAAACATAGTAATCAAGTCGTGCAAGCTAGTAGTGCGAAGATGCAACATACTAGAGTAAATCATGGCAATCATGTCATGTGAGCAAATAATAGGCATAGACAATGCACATGACATATCGCAAGAACGAACACAAAGCAAGATCATAGTATCATCATAGGCATGGGGCACAAAGCAAACATGGCAATAACAAGCAATGTCTCCACCAAGCTTGCAAATACACATACAAGTATGAGAATCAATCATCATGTGTAATGCAAAGCATGGGTCACAAATGCATGGCAAAGGCATAGGAATGAGCATATCATGCAAAGTGAACATGGCAAGATGGGCATATAATATGTAATGGACAATAACCCATAGCCAAGTGAGAGCCAAGTAGAAGAAATGTGCGATGACTTCGCGTGAAGAGAGCGGTGGGAAAGTCAATCCATGGGATCCCAAGTCATCATTGCTCTTTAGATCTCGTTTTGCCAACTCGTGGGATTGCGAGGTTGACAAGTATTCATGGGTACCTACACAAAAGAGACACAAACGAAAGAAATTGTGCGTGTGATAAATGTACACATCATCCATCATGATGTGTATGTGCACATGAGAGTTAGTACAAGATAAGCATTGCTCAAAGAAATTTGATGCATGGTATAAGAACATGTCATCCATCATGAAAGAATAGTTATTGTGTATAACACCATGGGGAGACAAATTGAGAATGCAAGTATATGGCACATCAATATCATGTGTATTCATGGGGAGCATATTGTGCACATAAGTATTGGGATCATGCAATGAATGTGATGAATCAAAATCTCCTCAAATGTATGAGGAAACTATGGGGGTCTCCTCATGGGCAATAATGGAAACATCATATGGAGAAAATGGACAACATCCAAAACAATGCATATCCGAAGCTAGGTGTTCATGGCATGGCATATGAGATAAATGATGCAAAGGGAGCATATCAATATCATCACAAGAAAAACAAATGCCAATAACCATGGGCTTGTCACACTACAACAAGAACCTGCCTATACCAACGCATATCTACCAACGATTTGAAAATATGTGTTGTTTGTTTCAACCTCCCACCTCCTGTACTTATCCCACCTCCCCTACTTAGAGCTAACCTCCTCTCCTTAGAAAAAATCTAGCTTCCCTGTACTCGCACCTCCACCCTATACCGGCACCTCCACCCAGTTTTCCCTATGCGCAATCTCTGTCCTCCCCTCCCCTGGTTCCCCTCTCACCCGAGCTCCATGACCATGGCGCCCCGTGGCACCACCGATTCCAACAAGATCTGGCGATCTCCCGCGAATTATCTACCCATCCCGCCTGAACCTTAGTCCTCTCCTACGATCCTCCGCCACCGCGACGACCTTCGTGGTCCTGCACATGCCGCTCAGGAACCCTAACTGCCATGGGTCGCTGGTGCGACTCCTGCGTAGCCCTCTACCCCGCGTCTCAGTATCCGCCTCTGCCGGCTCGGGCTCGACAGTGCTGCTCTGCCTCGGCTACCTTACCTTCGACATCGACAACTTAGTAAGGAACCTCGCTCCTCTACTCGTGCCCTCTGGTTCTTTATGGTGACATGGCCTTCCTGTCATGGTCGATTCTTTGCTGGAAATCATGACCGTGATCTACTACCGAGTGTTAGCAGTCGTGGTGTACTAGTGTCGTACTTCACGGCTGGATAATATCCCAACATGGTCAGGGACCTTGCCGGAGGCTAAAAAAATTCAGTTCACGATTCTAGGCATTTTAGTTTCATGCTTGCATATCTCAGTGTGCTACTGCTATCTAGTTCTGCACATGCAAGCCAATCATTTATAGTTGTGTTAATCTATTGTGATGTATTGTTGAGTGATTCGCCACTTGTCCGTATGTGTTAATTCCAGAAGAATGCATGCGTCCTTGTTTTCTCAGTAGTTGTTTCTTGCTGCTATGTGTGTGGATGAATCCTTAACAATTTCCCTTTCACACATTGTGTAATACCTTAAGAATAAGTCTCAGATGCCCGTCCTAATATTCCTCTTGACTATATATATAATCCTTAATTTCATTTTCCATTGCAGGTTCTAAAACAGAGGCCAACATGTGTGTGTGTGTGTGTTGGATTGCATTGTGTCGATGAACATCAAGGCTACAGGATGGCTGTGAGTTACCAAAACATTGTCTCCCTTATTTTACTAATCACTGACTCAGTTTCAATTTTAGATCCGCCTATTGAATTCAGTGTGAAGTTTTTGTATGGTATTTTCATTGTAGTGCTTGAAAATGGTGTGGAGGCAGCAATGCAGAATTAACCAGCGATGACGAGCAACATTGTAGCTTTTCTCGTCATGCCCACATGTTGTGGAGCTGCCGACCTGCCCAAGCCGCCCTTGATTTAAGATGGTGAAGTTACTGGATGTAGGAATTATTGTATACTATGAATTTAACAAATTTTGTTGTTTCTTGACTTGTTTTAGTAAGAACTTTAGTGCTCGAGTCATAACCCTGTACGATTTCACCTTGCCCCAATTACTCAGAAGTTCAAAACTTGTGGTATTCGACATGTTGTTGGCCCTCAACTTCCATCAATTAGCCAATTCTTCTCAAGACCATGAAATATTTATTTATCAAAGGTTCTTCTTAGGTCAATTTCTCAGATTAGGAGTTGAGTAAACATCAATATGCTCAAGGTAATGCACCCTACTTTGCATAGTAAACGATACTGGGCGATTTTGATTGTAAAACATCTTTGATAAACTGAAGAAGATGCAACAACCCATGTTCGGTTTATAGATTGCGGAGAGATTGGCCAATCTAAAAAAGAAAAGATGGATGCCAAGGTGAAAAGTGGTGTGATGTCTGCAGCTGGGACGTTGAAAAGTTTGTGTAAGTTCTTCTGGCTTTATCTCAAATATTAATTTCTTTGTACGCGTGCGCTTATGTAGAAACATCAAATGTCTTAGATATCTTCTAGAAAATCACGTGTTGATGATATTTCAGCAAAGAAGTGTGTAATTTCCTTCTCAATCTACATTACTACTTATGCTATTTTGGTGCAATGCTATGTCTGATATCTTATGGCAGTACTTGTAGATTTTATGCTGATGTAAATATTGTACTAAACTGACATGTACGATTAAATACGGAGTTACTAAGGGTCCTATAGGTTGGAGAGACTAGTATCCTATTTTTTCAAGATAGTAAATTCTTGTTCTAAAGTTTAATCTATTACTTGTGTTCTAAAATTTACCTTGTTTTACTAAATTATGTTGTTATTACTAAATTTTTTCATTGTTGTACTAAAATTTTCCTTGCTACTGTTGTCCTAAAATCTAACCATTGAGTAGGAAGGAAGAAATTAAGGGAGCAAAAATAATGAGGAAGGAGCGCTCAGGAGAAGTTAACTAAAAATCCACTTAAGGTGTGACCTTCACGTAACTCAAAAATCCTAATCGGATATTCATGACAATTGCACCAGACACATGATATCCATTCGTATAACTGTATATAGTATATTGTACTTGATGCTATTATTGTTCCTTTTTAACTTGATGCTCATATTGTTCCTTTTTAAATTGATGCTTATATTGTTTCTTTGAGCATAAAATATTTTTAAATTGTTGAAACCTCGCATCTATTTGTTCAGGAGAACTGCAGATCTTTCTATGAAAATGAAGGTTGTGTTGTATGTCAGCACATGTTTTTTTTCAAAGGAAGTACTGGATATCTTACATTCTATGTTTGCTTCAAGTTTACTTGAACTCAATTGACATCTAGCAGATTTCTTCATAAGAAAACAAGGAACAAAAGTGTGTAAGATGTAGGATATATTGCTCCACTTTTCCGCCTGCAATGTTACTAATGTGATAGCCTTCAACATTTATATGTTGCTCCTCTACATTTTTGTGCTCTGTTAACCTGATTTTCTCTATCGTAAATTACTCATCTCATTACCATTTTTTGTAGATTGCTGAGATAAATGGATGATGCATGGCTCAGATGTTCATTGCAAGGCATAGAATGGGGTTAATTAGAATGTCATTTTCAGGAAAATGTTTCAAACATTATAGTTGATTGGAAGATCGGGAATTTTGCTACTAGTAGATAGCTCACATCTTGTAATGTTTGGATAGTGTTCAGTGTAATGCAACATAGTTGATTTAATATATGAGATCTTTCCATTTATTGTACTATGCCTCCTATGCACTATATGTATTGAACTAATAATTGTGGATGGCAATGTATAAAATATCATCAATTATTCATGCTATGTACGGAAGCCTCTAGTCGTTGCAATGATGGTAGCCACCAACGCATATGAAGCGTTGTAAGACTCTAACTCTACATGTTGCTACCTTACAACGCTTCTAAATGGCGTTTACCAACGCATGTATATACGTTGTAGTAGACCCTAGCGACGCCACCAATGACAACGCATAATAATCCGTTGGTGTAGGCCTTAGCAACGCATATATGGACATACGTCAACACATTGATGCGTTGCTGTAGGGGGGTTCCTGTTGTAGTGTCATCTATGCCATATGTGCAAATTGAGTTTATTTTAATGGCCAATGCATAGTCACTACGATGAGATTGCAAATATGACATATGGTGGATCTCATGCATAGCATATGACAAGTCAAGCGGATTGTCAAACATGATGTGACCGAGAGAATTAGCACAAGAAATCCTATGTAACATGGCATCACAACTAATAGACTCCACATGGCAATCATCATACTCATCATAAATGGGTAAATCATCGCATGGGGAAGTCGCACTAGCATGAAGCATGATAAGAGGTTGATCAACATCATGCAAGCAATCAATGTCAAGAATGTCCACTAGTGGGACTAGAGCATCACCTTCACCTATGTTACCTTTGTCATTCCACTCATGTGGTGTAGGTGAGGTGGGAAAGACCAAATGGTGGTCACCTTCATGTTGATGGAACCATGTGGGGGGTGCATCATATTCCACCATGGACATTGTCTTGTCCAAAGGGAGGACGCAGTCATCACGAATCGGCGCGTCATCATAGATGGGAACTAGCACCAAATGAGAAGACACAATAGAGGTAGAGGTTAAGTCGTTAGTGTTGAAAGTGGCCTCACATGACCTATCAACTATCTCACCCTCTCTATGTGGTGGTTCACTCACTCCCTCAAGGTAGGTGCACTCAATGTCACATATGGTGGAGTCACTCATCTCACTCAAGTGGTGGGGGTTGTGGCTCTCCTCACATGGGAATTGGGGTAACACATCATATATGGGGCTAGTGGTGAAGTCACTCTCACTCTCAATATGGTGGCAAAAGTCACTCAAGTCATCATACGTCGCCGTGGTCGAAGGGAAAATCCCATGCTCAACCATCTCATCACCATCGCCATGGATGAACGCCGAAGATGGCACATCATCACTCTCGCCTCCTAAGATGGAAGCATCATCCTTGCTCACCACCTTGTCGCTCGCCTCCAAAGCTTGGTCCTTGAGGGTCTCCGTAGTCGTACTCGTCGCCGCACTATCTTGAAAAAGAGTCATGGAGGACTCGGCATCATCAATGCCACAAAGAGGGATGGCGGTGAAGTCGTACTTGGGAGCATCATCTTGGAGCTCGTCGGGCTTGGACATCTTGGTGGTACTAGCCTCATGCTCGTTCTCATGGAGCTTGGTCGTCACGAAGTGAGCTTGGGGTGGAGAAGCTTTGGCCTTCATGAGTTCTTGTTCCGCCTTGAGAGCACCAGTGTAGTTGTCGTCGAGGGACTTGTAGTTCTCGAGGAATATTGTCTTGGAGATGTCGTTGTGTAATCCCATCATGAAGTGGAACTTCATCGAAATGGGGTCGTCCACGCCGGCTCGTCGTAAGGCAATCTTCATCTCCTTGAAGTACTTGTCGATGGACTTGGATCCTTGGATGGTGTTCTCCAATTGGTGTTGAAGTTGTTCCGTGTAGGTAGGAGGCACGAACTCTCACCGCAAAGCTCTCTTCATCTTGGACCAACTCATGTAGTAGCTCTCCGAAGGTGTGTGAAGCCACCATGTGGACGCGTAGTCGTGGAAGTTCCTTGTGATGCACTTCACTTGATCTTCGGGAGGAACTTGATGTAGCTTGAGGTAGTCGTCCATCAAACGCTCCCCCTCGAGATACTCCTCGGGTTCTAGAGTCCCATAGAAAGGAATCTCATGGTCGATGTCGAGGTCGTAGTAGCTCGTGGAAGTCACGGACTTGAGCTTGGGGAGCTTCTCTTCAAGTGCTTGTGGGCGAAGATGCCGTATGTCCGTAGGCGAAGATGCCTTGAAGTCGCTTGGCGAAGATGCCAAGGGCGATGGTGAAGTCATTGAGCGGTTGTTGGTGTTGAGCTCTTGACCTTCACATTCATGGTGGTGATGGTGTCGATGCCGATGTGACCTTGCCGGAGATGGTAGCTCGGAGGCATGTGCTCTTGAGCGTCTTCTCGAAGATGAGGAAGACCGCTTGTAGGACTTGATGAGGGCTTTGATCTCCTCCATTTGAGCTTGCATCTTGGCGCCGTTGGAGTTGTTCGTGGCATCGAACTCGTCGTTGTTGTTGTAGACCGAAGATGAAATGCCTTGCCTATCCATCACAAGACTCGAGAAAATATGAGTGGGAGAAAGAGAAGAACGAATACCAAATGTACCTTGACCGAAGTTGAAAGTGGATCAATGATCACTCCAATGTAGACGAGGAAATAGCACAATTGGTACCAATTCTTGTCGGTTTCTCATACCTACACAAATAAGGCTTATGGTGGAGCTCGGTGAGGATAGTGGCACAAACATTTGATGTAAAATGTTAGCAAGAGTCAATAATGTTGAAAGAGATTCACAAATTCGCAAGTGTAACAAGTAGACCAATAGCAATATGGTTGGCACACGGAACGCACACACGGATAGATAAATGGGGTCGTGCAACCAAGGATGAGCTCAAAATGTGGAATCCACGGAAAACGCTCGTGTTGCTGTAAGTGCATCTAGTGCCACTCCTAGTTGGTTTTGGAGTATTGACGACAAACCTAGTTGAGGGACTAATGTGTTTGTGAGAATTGCAGGATAACACAGGTAGAAGTCCCTCATTGATTCGGTTTTCCTACCAGAGATGACCCCTAAAAATGTATGAAGACATTGAAGTCAAAGGTGGTATGTGAAGACATTCACATTGAAGACTATGACAAGAGAAGACATCGCATGAAGACTATGGAGCGCGAAGACTTAGATCTTTCGTAGTTCTTTTTCTTCTTTGTTGAGTCATAGGAACCACCATACTGTTAAGTGGGGTCCAAGAGAACCAGTCAGAATGACTAAAGTGATGCTTAACCAAAATCCTATATCTTCGAGTGAGGACTATGAGAGTGAATCTTGTTCAGAGTTGGACAAGTCAGCCTTGCTTGTAGCCCAAGTAAAGTTGCCGTGTGTGTTTGAAATCTGACCGTTGGAACACGTGTCAGTTCCTTAGTGACCCAGGGTCATTTCGGACAAATCAGGTCGGGTTGCCTAGTGGCTATAAATAGCCCACCCCCTACAACCATAAACGGTTGGCTGCTCAGAGTTAAAGTACGGCTTTTGTCGTTTGAGAGCAACCCACCTCGAAGCCTTTGAGAGAGAATTCCTTGAGAGGATAAAGCCCTAACCAACCAGAGCCAAAGAGTGTTAGGCATCACTTAAGTCTTCTTGTCTGTGTGATCTGAAGACTTATTACACTTGAGGACTGTGAATCCTCCAGCCGGTTAGGCGTCGCGTTCTGAGCATCCAAGAGTCATTGTGGATCGCCGGTGAACGAAGTCTGTGAAGGTTTGGAAGTCTACCTTGAAGACTTACCAGAGTGATTGGGCGAGCTCTGTGTGACCTTAGCTCAAGGGGAATACGGTGAGGACTAAGTGTCCTGAGCTGCGTGTTCAGGACTAAGTGTCCTCAGGTTTAAATACCTATCCGCCCTAACCAGACGTACAACTGTCACCGCAGTTGGAACTGGTCTACCAAACCTTTGTCTTCATCACGCACACTGGTTCTATCCTTCCCATCTCTTTATTTACAGTTGGCTCTTGTGAAGTCGGTGCCTATTTGCATTATCTATTTGTCTTCACTGTGTACCTGATCCTTACTGCCTAGCTGCTATTAGTCATTGTGGTTTCACTTCATTGAATACTTGACTATGGTCTGCCTAGTGTAGTCTACCTTCCGCTGCATGGTAATAGGATCATTTCTATCATTTGTCTTCGAAACCTTCATGTATTGAAGACTTTCATAAAAATCGCCTATTCACCCCCTCTAGTCAATATAACACACTTTTAATTGGTATCAGAGCAAGGTACTCCCTTGTTTTGTGTGATTTTGGTTTAATCGCCTGGAGTTTTAGTTATGTCGACCACAGGTATGAAGACTGTGTCATGCCCCATCTTTGACGGTCACGAGTATCCCAAGTGGAAGGCCATGATGAAGAAGCGCCTCATGGCGACAAACAGCGAGCCATGGACCGTCATTGAGATTGGTCTGACCGATTTGTGCAAGATGGTGGAAGCTGATGACATTCGCAAGTACACTCTTCTCAACCTCGCGGCGAAGGACGTCATATGCTCCTGTCTATCTCAAAATCAATTTAGGAATATCATGCATCTCGATCATGTGAAGCTTATCTGGGACCATCTCTCTGAGGTCTATGAAGGTCATCGAACTCGTCATGATCCTTGGTTCGAGGACTTTAAGGAGTCTCTCAAAGCGATGACATTCGAACCAGAATCATCACCTTTTTCATCATGCCTTATGGCAAATGATGCTAAGGTAATTAAATGCTATCTATCTGAATCCAGTGATGATGAATCTGGTGATGAATTTGGACCCAGCTATGCAAAACTTGCTTCCCTTGTCACTAAACAATAGAAAGCTATGGACCATATTCAAAAACTGTTAGACAAAAGCAATGACCTGTTGGACGCTAAAATGACTCGATCTCAGTCCTTAATTAAAGACATAAAAAATCTTCATGTTAAGTATGAGGAACTTGAAAGTCGTCATGAAACTCTCTCAACAACTCATGAAAAGCTTTCCTATGATTATCTTCAAAGGAAGCAAGAACTCGAGAAATTGAGAACGACTCATGAAGATCTTCAAACGGAAAACGAGTCACCTCGCGCTGAACAGATCAGTCCCGCTCAGGAAGGATTTGAACCACAATGTCTTAAATGCATTGAGCGTGATAACACTACTTCTGCTGCTGAATGTTCTACTGCTGCTACTGTTGCAATATCTTCAACTGTTGATGTGGTAACTAACCCCTCTGCTGAGGATACCACTGCTATTGCTGATGAGAATGCTAGGTTGAAGACACTGCTTGAAACAGGGATGTGCAAAAGTCTCAAAGGGCATCAGACACTATGTGATGTCCTCAAAAGGCAGATCTTGAACCAAAACCCTAGGAAAGAGGGTGTTGGGTTCGAAAGGAAAATGAATGCTGATGGCTCTTACTGGAAACCTGAGCAGTACCCCAAAACCACATGGGTTGCTGCAAAGGAACCTTTAGCAGATCCATCCACCATATCTGGCTTCACTTGTGCTAACCCCATTGTTATTGATGAATCCTTTGATGCAAACTATAAACTGTTTAAGAATCAGAATGGTGAAGTGTTTGCGAGGTATATTGGTACTAACTGCAGGAATGGACCGCCTATGAAGAAGATCTGGGTGCCGAAAAGGTGTTTGGAGAATCTCCCTGTAAATGTCATCATGACACCACAAGTGAAGAAGACAAACCCCAGACCACAGGCTTCATACGGTCCAAAGGCTTCATACAGACAAAGGACTCACCTGAGTCACACTAACGCAAATGTTTTGCAGGGAAGCCATACTCAGGCCTATGAATATGAGCGCGGTCCATCAAACCGCCATGTTCATAAGACCAAGAACTATTCTGCTTATTCTTATGAGTACTATTGTCCACCTGCAAGACTTTTTGCTAGGGCTCCAAAGCCAAAGTTCTCAGATGCTACACTTAGACTTATTGCTTCGAAGCCACCCCTGAAGATGTGGGTGGCTAAGAAAGCTTAACTCTCTGTTGCAGGGAAAGGTCTCCAGCCGAAAACCAAAATCATCTGACACTATTGCTGGGGACCTTAAACATCTTGTAGGGCGCAAGATCAAATGCCCAAATGGTCTTATTATGTACTTTGTTCCTGAATTGCTTGCAACTTGCCCTATCAGTCCTAATCTCGATCTAAGCTTTAATAATCCATTGGTTTGTCAAATGTTTTTGCTTCACAATTCTCTTCGTGAAGTCTATCCCCCTAACTGCACTGTAGGGTACGACACTAGCTGCTTCAGAATGGATTATTGATAGTGGATGTACAAATCACATGACTGGCAAGCGAAGCCTTCTCATGGACTCAACTTTACGTCCATCTGACAAAAGTCACATCACATTTGCTGACACTGGTAAAAGCAAGGTATTGGGTCTAGGTAGAGTTGCAATCTCAAGGGATCAACACATGGATAAAGTCATGCTTGTTGAATCCCTTGGTTTCAACTTAATGTCTGTCTCAATGCTTTGCGATTTAAACATGATTGTGATGTTTGGAAAATATCATTGCCTTGTACTAATGGAATCTGACAAGTCTCTAGTGTTTGAAGGGTATCAGAAAGATGATTTGTACGTGGTAGATTTCTCAGCAGGACCACAACTTGCAGTATGTCTTCTAGCAAAAGCTTCTGAATGCTGGCTCTGGCATCGAAGGCTAGGGCATGCTGGCATGAGGAACCTCCACACCCTTGCAAGGAAGAAGCATGTCATAGGCATCGAGGGCGTCAAGTTCAAGAAGGACCACTTATGCGGTGCCTGTGAAGCAGGAAATATGACGAGGGCCAAGCATCCCTTAAAGACAATCATGACAACGACTCAACCCTTCGAACTGCTACACATGGATCTCTTCGGTCCCACTCATTACTCAACTCTTACTACTACTGCTTGTCTCTATGGCTTTTTCATTTTTGATGATTATTCAAGATATACTTGGGTGCATATAATCCTTTACAAGACTGAAGTGCAGGATGTCTTCAGACGCTTCGCCAATCGAGCAATGAACAACTATGGCGCCAAGATAAAGCACATCAGAAGTGACAATGGCATTGAATTCAAGAACACTAGCCTAGATACATATCTTGATACTTTGGGCATCACACATGAATTCTCAGCTCCGTACACGCCACAGCAGAATGGCGTCGTCGAACGCAAGAACAGAACACTTATTGAGATGGCTCGGACGATGCTTGATGAATACAAGACTCCAAGAAAATTCTGACCTTAAGCCATTGACACTGCATGCCATATCATCAACCGTGTTTATCTTCA